>NW_007736239.1:52193-53075 GCF_000696425.1 Galeopterus variegatus | reverse complement strand
AACCAGCCAGCCACTAGTTTACAATAATTTATAATTCTCTTGTTTAATTGCTTCTCTGACCCATGGGTTATTCAGAAAGTTTTTCTTTAGTTTCTAAGTATTTTGGGACTTTCCGGACATATTTATGTTATTGTCTTCTAATTTAATTTCATTGTGGTCAAAGAACAGACTATTTATATTTTTATTTTTCTTGAAGATTGATACTTTTATCATTATAATATTATTCTTTTTTCTATAGTAACGATTTTTGTCTATTTTGTCTGATATTTGTATAGCTGCCTCAGCTTTCTTTTGGTTACTATTTGTATGGTAACCTTCCCTTTCCATCCTTTTATGTTTAACCCATTATGCCTTCATCCTTGAAGTTGATTTTTTGTACAAGTATGTAATTTGTTGCTTTTTTATCAAATTAATTTCATTCAGTTGCCTTTTAATTGGGTTTTTAAGCCATTTACATTTAATGTATTCATTAATATGGTTGGGTTTAAATATACCATATTACTATTTACTTTTTAAAATCTCTTAACTGTTCTTTGTTCCCTTTCCCTCTTTTTCTGCCTTCCTTTTCAATTAATTGAGTATCCTTTACTATTACATTGTATTTACTTTATTTATTAATTATAACTCTGGAGTTTCTTGTTTCTTTTCTTTTCTTGTAATGGTTGTTTCAGGTATATAGTATACATCTTTAACCTATCACACTCTATCTTCAAATAACATTTTAATTCTTTATGTATTATTTAAGAAATTTACATCAATATGTTTTAATTTCCCCCTTCCTGGCCATAGTACAATTATTTTCATGCATTTTATTTCTTCGGTGTTGCTGTTATTTTTGCTTTAAATGTACAGGAAGCTACCACTGAATTTCTTTTTTTTTTT
>NW_007736239.1:8265-51510 GCF_000696425.1 Galeopterus variegatus | reverse complement strand
TCACTTATTGGAGGGAGCTAAAGGTGAATGAATCAATTCACACACATACATACACACACCACTGAATTTCTTAGTGATGTTGATGCCTCTGTCACCAACTCATTACTGATGGCCTTGTTGAATGGTGAGTGTGTCCCCAGGGCCCTTTGATAGAACATAAACCTTTGCCATGGGAGTAGTATCTCTTGGCCCCTCATGATATGTTGAGTCCAGCATGCCCACTTCCCTGAGCCTTGTAATTTCTCTATGATCCACTATGACAATTTAGCCATTTCAACTATTCTCAGCACAAGACATCAATTTTTCCAGGTGTTTGGAGCCACTGAACCACAAGTTTGCACCAACCCCCAGAGTCCTTACTGGGGTGGACTTAAATCCTGTATCATAAAGGAATGGCCCCAAATCAATACATTCTTCCTCATTCAGGCTAATGTCCCAGCCCTCTTGATTAAGTACCCTCCACTCCCACAGTACTTCCCTGATCCTGCTATTGCATAATGGCTAATTTTCGTTGCTCCCTTGGAACACAGTTCCTTTATTCTCTTATCATATTCGATTCTTCCCCAGCTGAGTTGTGCTGCAGCTTAACATTATTTATCAGCCTGGATGCCAAGAGAGGAGGTAGAAACAGATTCAGAGTGGGCTCCTGTTGCCTTGCAGGGAAGAGGCTTCTTCAAAGCCTTCGCACACGGCAGTGGTGGGGAGGGATACTAGATTTTAATAGGAAGGGGGTCAATCACCTCTATAGGTTCTGAGGGTTCAGAAGAGTTTGGGAGGGCAAAATCTTTGAGGGCATCAACTCAGATGTACCCATTCCATATTGCCTGGGATGATATGAGATGAAAATGGGGTTCTCTTTGACAGCTGGGTGGTGAGTGATTCAATACCAAATTCCCAAATTACTGACTGGTTTCTTATGCCATTCCTGGTACCAACTGTCAGCTGGATCCTCCAGAAAGTAGACACCGAGATGTAGTTAGGAGTTTAAAATGTTTATTAGGGCATAATGCCTTTGAAAGATAAAATAGGGAGAAAGCAAGGTTGAACAAGGGAGAGCTTCGGACTCCAATGCAGATACGATAGTCTCAGGAAACCCAATGGGGATTCCCAGGGAAAATATTGCCCACTGGAGGAACCCAATGTTGGGAAGAGATCACCAGGCCTTGGTTCCCCTTCTGGCTCAGCAGTTTCTTTGGGCTACCCAGGAAGAGCCTGGCCTGGGCTTGAAAGCTGAGATGGAGCCTGAAGGTGCTAACAGCTAGAAGCTGCCAGCAAATTGCTTTCCTTGCAGCTGAACAAGTTCTTTCATGAAGGGACAAATGAGTGATACCCATCCATAGCTAACACAGAAATGGACCGGGCTTCTTCACATAGCAATATCGGGGCAGTGTTCCAGGAAGGTGAAAACAGAAGCACACAGGCCTCTTGAGGCCTAGGCTTCAGTGGCCACACAACCTTACTTCTGCCATGTTCTATTGGTCAGAGCAAGTCAAGGGGCCAGCTCTCATTCAAGGGTAGGAAATAGACTCTACCTCTTGGTGGAAAGAAATGATGAAGTCTCACTAAAAGGGGCATGCTTACAGGGATGGGAGAAGTTATTGTGGCTGTCTTTGCAAACAACCTGCCAAAAATAAATATCCTCAGATTTATTAAATAAATAAATATCATCAGATATTTATTAGATATCTGATGATATTTATTGAAACTCTAATGTGCACAAGGCATATTAAATCTTCATAAAATAGGTTCTATTATTACCCTCATTTTACAAAACAGAAAAACTAGGGAAATAGAGGTTAAGCAGTATGATCGAGCTCATAAAGCTAGGAAGAGATGGAGCCAGGCTTTGAGTGGAGGCCGATGGAACGGTGTATGCAGTAAAGGGTCTGCACCTTCTCTGAATGGTGCGCTCCTGATGGTAGGAACTGTGATTCCTTCATCTCTGTGTGCCTGGCTGCTAGCACAGTGCACAGCACATGGGAGACTCTCAATAATTTCAGTACAGCTATATCAGTCAGGAAGCTTTAAGTACAATATATCCAACTAGAAGTGCCTTGAACAGTAAGAACACTTATTATTTCACTTAGTGATCCTGGAGATTGGTAGTTTTAGTGTTGGTTAATTCAATGTGTCATCATTGTCAGAGTTCTGAGTCATTTTTTATCTCTCTTTGTTTTCCCTCATGCCTACAGAAAGGTTGCCAGAGCTCCAGACATAAACTTTTCAGGACCCTATTCAAAGAAAAAAGGCAGAGCTTCTCTTTCCCAAGTTTCTTTTTTTATCAAGGAAAAAACATTTTCCAAAAGCCTGTCATAAAACTTCCTTTACATCCCATTGGCCAGACTGGGTCACATGTCCACCTCCAAAGCAATTCTCCACCCAAGAGCGTTCCCAGCTTCTCTCTGGCCCTGGGCAGGTGGTAGGGCGTACCCCATGGATAAATTTGGGAAGAATAACTAGGTGTGTGTGACTCAGCTGAGCCTTTTGTCCTCTCAGCTCAAGGTAAAAACCCCACAGCTCCTCCAGGTTTTCTGCCCCTGTGGAAGGGAGCACCACCCTCATCCAGCAATGCCCATTTCTTGGGGGGCAGGGCAATGGAGGCTGCTGGTTACCCTTGTTCCTATAGTAATAGAAACCCTGAATATCAGCTGGGTAAACAACCACTCGGCTGATGACCGTACTTCCCAGCCTCCCTTACAGCTGTGGGCATGTCACTACGTTCTGTCCCAGAGGTGTGTGTGACTCAGCTGAGCCTTTTGTCCTCTCAGCTCAAGGTAAAAACCCCACAGCTCTTCCAGGTTTTCTGCCCCTGTGGAAGGGAGCGCCACCCTCATCCAGCAATGCCCATTTCTTGGGGGGCAGGGCAATGGAGACTGCTGGTTACCCTTGTTTCTATAGTAATAGAAACACTGAATATCAGCTGGGTAAACAACCACTCGGCTGATGACCATACTTCCCAGCCTCCCTTACAGCTGTGGGCATGTCACTACGTTCTGTCCCAGGGGATGTGAGCAGAAGCAAAGTGTATAATTTCAAACACCAATTTTTGTTCCCTTAGTGGGAAAGAGGGTGCCCGTCTATTCTGCTTTTCTTCCTTCCTGCTGGATGGACTGCAGACACTGCCTTGAGCTGCAATAGCCATCTTTAGCCACCGGTGGAAGTGACAAGTGGACAATGGCAGAGTAATGAGACAAAAGAAGCCTGGGCCCCTGAACTATCTCCCTGGGATCCTGCCCAAGAGAGGAATCGATGCCCACCTTGTTTAGGACCCTGGTATTTTGGGTCTCCCTGCTGTGGCAGCTAATCGTATACCCCAACCAGTACAGCAGAGTGGTCTAACTCTGGGGTTCAGCTAGCCAGCCCATGCGCATGTCACACTATGCTATAACTTCCAGCTTCTATTCTACCCAAGCAAGTGCAGTGCTGTGGCCTCTGCCTGCAATCCCTTTGTTTTATGGCTAAAACTATTGAGAACCCAAGTGGGATGGAGGGTACTTGCTGATGAGGTTGATGCCTGAGGGAATTACAGTCAGGGGCAGGCCTCACATGGATGGGAGGACATGGAAATCTCGGGATTTCTTTCTTCCTATCTGAGGCCAGAGCTGATGTCTATCTATTTTGCCCTATCCCTCCTCACTGGAGATTGGGGCAGAGTCTCTGAGGAGGAAAGGAATCCCCCTAACCCCAAGCCAAGGCAAGGGGCAAGCCCCAAGAATCCATTTGGAGAGGGTGGCCAAGCTTGCCAGAGCTGGATGCCTTCTCCGGGGCTGGATGCCTTCTCTGGGGCAGAGGCTCAGGACCAGCTGTGCTCAGGCAGAGTTGAGGCCTGGGAGAGCTCCTGGGAGGGCTTGACATAAGGAGCAAAAAGGGACACAGGTTCTGGTGCTGACTTCCCAGGGGAATTCTGGAGGTAGGAAGCCCAGGTGGGAGCAGCTCAAGATGCAGGAGGAGGAAGCAGCCAGGGACAGCCTGCTAACCCGCTGCCTGGTGGGGTAAGGAGGTGAGAGCTTCCCAAAGGCCAGTGGTCCCATGAAAGGGAACTGGGCTCAAGCCATCCTGCAAGCGGCCCTCCTTCCAGGGCAGTTAGAGGTAGCAGGGTCACCTGCAGGGCTGAAGCTGAGGACCACGTGGCCCGTGTCAGGCAACAAGCAGCGCAGGAAGCATGCATTTATACACCGGCGACAGAGGCATCGGTGGCCACGTTACATCAGCACCAGTGAAAAGACCATGGTCATTTTCTTCTATTTCTCTCTCTTCTTGCTCTGACTCTGAAGGATCTAGCAGCAGGAGGGGAGGAAGGGAGGGAGGCCGAGGGGTGGACAGTGCCTCCTTCACAAGCAGGGGTCAGGCCTGAGCGGAGCACAGGGGAGAAGCTTTGAGCTGAGGTGAGGTTGAGGTTTCTGTTGAGACTGAACCGGTCCCTTACACTCGGAAGCGGAGGCAGAATTGCCAAAATGGGATTAGTCACCACAAGGGACAGAAAAGCTAATGGGACCTGCTTGGGGTTATTTTAAGGAGCAAAGGCTGAACAACCATCTGAGCATGAATGAAGGTAGAGAAGGTTCTGGTGAGTTAGCAGGGCCGTGGCCAGCTGAAGGGGCACACTGTGTCCTTGCTACAAGAACAGGAGCATGGCATAAAAGAGGGAGAAGCCTAGCACGAGCAGATGCCAGGCCACCACCACAGCCTGGTCTGCCAAAGGGTTCCAGCAAAGGCTCTGACATCCCTTCTCACTCTGACATGTATAGAAAGCCCTGAAAGAGTGTCCCTGAGCACACATAGACTGCTCGATGCCAACGGTGATGAAGAGCTCCCTCCCAGGGCAGCCTCATCTATTTCTGGACATCACATTAGAAATAGTTCCTAAATTGACTTGAAATGTCTCCCTATCTTTTTTTTTTTTTTTGGTACCTGAAGCCAAGCAGAACAAGCCAACTCGCTTTGGACATTGGAACACAGACAAGAAGGCCTCCCCAAATGCATCCCCTCCAGAAGGGCATGGCCCCAGCCCCTCTCTCCTTCACCAGCTCAGGTGGAACAGCAGTCTTGCAGAGTGGTTCTGTGTGGTCTCATTTGTTGAACATTTATTTTGAGTATAAAGGTGTGAATGCTGTGGCAGATGATTAACCATCCCCTGCCCTCCTTAGTGGCCCCAACTGCAGGCTGGGGATCAGCACACAGTCCAGACTGGCTTCTCCCCAGATCCGTTCGGAGATTCCCTGGGTCAGGGGCCACTTGATCCTGCAGCATTGAAGGGCACGAGGGATGAACAGGGCCATGGGATATACAGAGCAAGAAGCCATGGGGAGAAGTGGCCAGGGAACATGCAAAAGTGATCAAGTCATGGGCTGGGATGGGCCCAGCCTCAACCTGGGGTATGGGAGGATGGAGGGTGCACTGGAGCCTGGAGGTCCGTATCCAGCACCCTTGGGGGATGGAGTGGGTTTCCCAGGCTTGACAGCATGGGCAGGGGTCTCACTCCACAGAGGAGCCTCCTTGCTCTGTGTTACCCAAGTTTGTGTGGGGGCCACCAGGGCCCTTCACTCTGCCACGTCGATGGATAGCATGGCCTTGATGGCGGGGAACTTGTTGCAGGAGAAGTCCGCCAGCAGCTGCTTGGTGCCACTCCGAGTGGGCAGGATCTCAAAACGGACCCGGGACTGCTCCTTGGGGCTCAGGGTCGGCACGCTGGTGGGGAGGGGCACAGATCAGTGTTGATGTGAGATACCCAGACCTTGGGCTGGACGGGCCTTCTGCAGCCTCATGTCCTGCCTCTTCAGTGATGACTGGACGCCTCCAGCCCTGTGACCGGTCCCTCAGCAAGGGAAGCGGAGGGTGGGGGGATGGAGAGGGTCCCATGATCTCCCAAATGTGTTAAGCCCCTGAGGGCCAGCTCTAAGTTCTGGGAACCTAGGCTTCCCAGGAATTCAAGTTTGGCGAACGGCCAAACCAAATGCAAACGCAGGTTTTTAAGTTCCAAGACTCCCAACAGAGTGAAGAACCCAAGGCCAGAGGGAGTCTGTGTGCCCTGCCCCTCCCGGCATCCCGCACTGGCCACCAGGCCTGGGACTCACTCGATCTTGAGGTTGCCCCGCAGCAGGCCGCTTCCCTCCACCATCAGCACACAGTCCTTCACCGGCTCGTCCAGGGGGTTGGAGAAGAGCATCTGCACGTTCACGGGCTTCCGCACTTGGGCCTGGTCTAGCACCTGCGGGGAAGAGGGGCCACGAGTCAGGATGCAGCTGCCTGGGCCCTGCTGCTACTTGGTGAGGGCTTGGGGATGGGGAGGATACCACTGAGGATGAAGGAAGGGAGGACCATTCGTGTAGCCCTTCTAAGTGCCAGGCAGCCACCCAGCGTCTGTGCTGGGGTTTCCTCAGACATTTCCATCATCCCCATGCTGTGGACAGGAAGCCTAGGCTCAGAGGGAGAAGGGGCACCTTGCGGCAGAGCACACTGTGACTTCCTTGACAAGTTCACAAGCTCCGGCCCCAGTTCATCCAGGGAAGGGCGGCCCCTGTTTCCTAGAACTGACCAAGCCACTACGTGCTCTTTAAGACTTATGTGGATACTTTTTATGCTGAATTTAATCACATTCCTTTCCTTGAACCTCCTGCTCCTTGGCCCTGTTTCTTCCCTGAAAGCCTCAAATCTCCCTCCCCGGGAGGCCCCAGAGGTATGAAAGATGGTGACCACAGGCCCCTGAGGCTGCTCAGACCCTGGCTCACAGCAGTAGCCCTTTCCGATCTTCTTTATAGGTGTTGGGTTCCCCCACCTCAATCCGGGTCACTCTCCTCTGATGACACCCCAGTGTACCAAAGCTCTTCTAAACTTCTGGAGCCCAGAAGGTTCCCTGTGTGCCATGTTGTGGTCTGGGCAGGGCTCCAACACCGCACTGTCCTTGGTCAGGGGTCAGAGAAGGTGGAGCCTGGGTTTTGGATAAGAAAAGAAACCTGGACCATGTACTTACACCAAAGGATAAAAGCTGTGTGCTTCTGCCAAGAGCCTGCTGTGACTCTGGGCAGACAAGTCATCTCTTGGGACCTCAACTTCCCCAACTGGTAAAGAGGGACAATCACCCCTCCCCTCCTAGAAGAGACCACATGAGACCATGGAGGTGGAAGGAAGCATTTTGGAAGCAGAAATTGAAATTGTATGGCTGATGGATTTCTTTTCTTCTTCTTTTGAGGATCACTAGAGGTTCCTGGCTTTTGTTTGTCCTGTTACTAATCCTCACAGCAAACATTTTACAGTGACACAGCTGAAGTTCACACAGGCTCAATAATTTGGAAAAGTTCACACACTAGGAAACAGTGGAGCCCAACTGGTTCCAAAGCCTTTGCTCTTTTCGTTAGGCCCGCAGTACCTACCAGTAATTTGTGAATAACCAAAGCCTTTTAGAGACCATTTCTCTCATGGAACTCATTTAAATATATGACATAATTTGAAGAGTGAAGCATAATTTTATGCCATAGGGATATAATGAAGCTACATAAACGGTACCACATTTTTCACATTGATATTTAATTTGAGATTTCCATGGATTTGTTTCTCTTTATTACTGCTTACCACTCTCTCCTATTGACAAATTTGTAAACTCACCCAAAGGAGAGGATGAGGTCCACCAAAACCAGTGTCTGATTGCCACAGATCATGGCTCAATTTGAAGGACATCACCCTTTGGAACAACGTTCAGATTTTATGGTCTGATTTCACGGTCCAAGGTCCTCAATGCTAATTGTCAATCAGTGTAAGATGAGATAATGGGATTTTACCCAAATTATCATCTGTTCATACAGATCATCTTCATGAGTTTAAAAATGTGTGCCCTCCTCTGAAAGTGTTATGCATTGATTAATTGAATCAAGACAAGAATATTTTGATCCTTTAAAGGCTTAAAGTAGAGGAGGAAGGAAGATCAGGTGCCTTTTTAAAAGATTAAATAAGAAAATTCATGATGGCACATTTCTAGCCTGTATGTATTCTGATTTCCTTTCTAAAGATATAGTATCTTTAAAGATAAAGTAGACTTGATCCGGAAATCCAAAAGATGTAGAGCAAAAGTGTTGAATAAAAAATAAACGCTATGAGAAGATTTGAGAATATTACATAAGAGAATATAAATGGGAAAAAACTAGCTTCATTTAAATGGGGATCATTTTAATGCAGAATGTTTTCATAACTGAACTGGCTGCTTGCCAGTGTCATTTTCTAGCCTCAGGAGCTGGAATGGGCCCTCGGCTGTCCACCTTGTTAACAGAGATGGGACTGTTTCTTGGAAATGCCTTGTGAAGCGGGAGAGGCTTTAACACGCAGGGGACAAGCATGGACTGACAGTGAAAATGCTCCTGTGGGCAGGGAGGCATGCCAGCTCGGAGCCAAGGAGCTCTGCTCTAGCCCTGCCCTGGGGAGAGGGCTATTTCTGTTTTACAAATGTTATCTACTGAGATATTGTGCCAGGGGAGATGGTGATGAGCCCAGAACAGAGGGAACACCTGCCCTTGCAGGGTTTGCAGTTGGGTAGGGAATGGCAACCAAATAATTGCACAAAGATACAATATCAGCTGGGACAAATGTCATGAAGGAAGAGGACAGTTCTGAGGGCCTATAACTGGGGGCCATGCCTAATTTGAGGGGCCGAGAAAGGCTTCCCTGAGGAAATGACACCCTGCCTGGGAAGTATTTTATTACCCCATGACAGAGCTGGAGCAACTGAGACTCAGATTAAGGGACTTGCTCAGTGTCACTGCTGATAAATGGTGGGGACCAGATACAATGACAGGCATACTTCTGCCCCTTTCTACTCCCCTCCACCCCAGAATGGCTGTCTAGTCACTAGCTCCCTAGCCTCTGAGGTGGGGGACCCTCATTCTTTTTAAAAATTTGAAAAAAAATGTTTTTCAAGAGTGGATCTTGCTAAGTTGCCCAGGCTGGAGTGCAGTGGTTATTCAAAGGCGTGATTCCACTACTGATGAGCACGGGACTTTTGACCTGCTCTATTTCTGACCTGGGCCAGTTCAACCTTTCTTAGGCAACCTGGTGGTTTCCTGCTCCCAGGAGATCATGATATTGATTCGGAACTCAGTGTGGACACCCAGCACAGCACACCACAGCCCAGAACTCCTGTGCTCAGGCAATCCTCCAGCCTCAGCCTTCCGAGTAGCTGGGACTACAGTTGCACGCCGCCACACCTGGCTGGGACCATCCCTCATTCTGGTCCAGACTAGCCAGGACAGTGAAGTGGTGTGATTGCAGGCTAGCCGTGTGGGAGAACGAGACCCTGCCTCAGAGTGGGCACCCTGGGTCCCCCTGCCCTCTGTCTGAGGTCAGGAACTCCAGCAGCAAGGGTGTGGCTCAGAGAGGGGTGGGGTCAGGTTAGCCACAATTATCCAGCTCCTCTAGTAATCTGGGTCTCGGGCAGCTGGTGGCATTGTGATTGGACAGGAAAAGGCAGTTACTGTCTAGACAGCTGGGGCAGATGGCAGATACAGCAGACAAGGGAGGGGCCTGACCCATGAGGCTCTCAGTTGGACCTCAAGGAAAGCCCCCATCTTCCCTGCCCATCATCTCTTTCCCCTCAGATATGTGCTATCTGTCTCTGGCACCCTCTACCCTGGGCTGGCAGGATAAAGCCCAGAGACCATAGGGTGAGGGACAGGCTGGGAGTCAGAACAGATGCTCCTGCCTGGTGCTGAGGCTGGACAGAGTGGCACCAGGGGCCTCCCACAGACCTGCAAGCCCCTGCATGCCTGAGCTCCTGGCAGGGAGCCTGGGAGTGGAGCCTGCAGATGAAAGCAGGCCCTAAAAGCAGACAACAAGGAGTCCTTGTTCTCAACCACTTTGAAGATGCCGTTGCTGGCTACTGATGTACCAGAATGTCTTGGAAAGGGCAGGGCCTGAGGTCTAGCCCCGGCTCTGGCAGTAACCAGCTGTTCCCTATGGGAGCATGAGACTAGGCTCCTAGTGGCCCATAATTCTGTAACTTGGGGGTTGAGAGTGGAGGATGCATGAGAATCATGCCTGTTTCTGATCTGGTCCATGAACAGGGGGCTGGGCTGTGGCCTGGGAAGGACACATCAGCTCCCCGAGGGCAGCACCCACACCTGTACCTCTCTTGAATCTCAAGCCTGGTAAGGCCCAGAACACAGCAGATGCTCAGTAGCTGGGGGGCTGGGCTGTGGCCTGGGAAGGACACATCAGCTCCCCGAGGGCAGCACCCACACCTGTGCCTCTCTTGAATCTCAAGCCTGGTAAGGCCCAGAACACAGCAGATGCTCAGTAGCTAAGCAAGTAGGGGACGAGCTGAAGAGAGAACCTCCAGCCTCCTCCTCAGCTGATATCCCCAGTGGGTCTAGACCTGAAACCAAAGATGCTGCCAGGCAAATGTGCCCATTTGTCTCGCCAGACAGGGAGCAGCAACACTGGCCTGCGTGGGAGTTCTTGGTTGATCCATTTGGCAGAGGCTGGGCCCACATGGGGCCCATTCTCTGCCCTCCCAGCGGGAAGGGGCCTTCCTTTGTGGCCTGGGAGGGCTGTGGCTCATGGGGGCTGGTGGGGCTTGTGGGGGCCAGGCTGGCTGGGGGAAGCACCCCTTTACCTCCAGGGTCAAGGTGGGGTTGTCCAGGATGACATCCCGTTCCACCACCACCTCGGCCTCGTCAGAAACCTTGCACACGGCTGTGATCCGGATCATATTGTCCGCCTTCAGGTACTTCTCGTACTGAGCATACGAGATCTTCACGGGCTGCTGCACTTCTGGAAGGAGAAGCCACGGAAACAGAGTGAGAGGGAGCGGGAGTACCTTCTGAAACCTGCTGCACTGATGCCAGGCCAAGCCAGTGTGGGTGGCAGGAGTATCTGCAGCCTAGGGCTTGGCTGAGCCCTCCCTGGGCCAGGCCCTGTGGGAAACATCCCTCTGTTCTGGGCAGGCCCCAGAGCAGGGGCCAGGGAGAGACCAGGACTCTGGAGGACGGACTTGCAGGGGCTAAAGCTACAGCTGCTTTCCCCCCATCCTGGAAAATGCCGGAGGATGAGTTTCCTTCTAAGGAGCAGGGGAAGAATACAAATGTTAGCTGATTGCCTAGCAACAATGACAACAACGGTGACAGCACAATAACAGGGTATTGGCTAAATAAATGCCTAGGATCCTCCCAGGCGTACAGTAACCTGGGATTCCATTGCAACAGCATCCCCAGCCACCTTCCCACCTCTGGTCTCTTCTGCTTCTAGATCATCCACACACTAGTCAGACAAAGCTTTAGAAGGCTTTTTTCTTTTTTTTTTTTTTTCCCAAATCTTGTCACACCTCTTCCCTGTCGCTTCAAAAATCTTCCACGGCTCCTCACTGCCTTAGGGATGAACTTCAGACCCTCCACTTGGCCCTGAATCACCTGAGCCTAACTCACCTCTCCCCTAAAAGAACTCTCCACCCTTCCTATGGCTCCTTAGACAAAACAGGCACGTTGCCACCTCCACGCTTTGACTCACGCGATCCCCCGGGTGGAAATGCCTTCCTCCAGCTCCTCCCCATTCACCTGGCTCCTCCCCAAGCTCCAAGTCCTCTCTTGTGACACCACAGGCCACAGGACCTCCCCCTCCTCTCATGGTCCTGGGCACTGCTCTTCCGCATGACGTCATGCTGGGTGGCCTGTGGGGGGCTGGCACCCACAGTGTCATTAACGCTTTGAGGTAAGGTTGCAAGGAGGAAGGCAAAGGTTGCCTCTGCTTTGCCACGGCTGCCCCAAATGTGGAGAGGACAGTGGAGTGCCTCAGCTGGTCCAGCCCTCTCAGCCAGTGAGCACTGGGGCTCAGAAAGGGCAGGAGACTTAACCAGGGTCACCCAACAAGTATGTGACAGCGTCAGGACTCTAGGGCCACTTCACCCACCTCCTTCCTCCTTCCCCTTTCACTCTGCTGTCTCTTGCAAAAAGACTTTTTAAAAATCATTTCCTTCACGTGATTTTTGGGGGGGTCTCCAAAAATAGCTCTTCCTTTGGGGTTTGAAGGTAAATAACAGGCAGGCAGGTGCTTCTGATATTGAGAAGATTTCTGCTAAAATTCTGCTGAAGACAGATTGCTAGGGGATGCTGCCTTCCAAGAGGTGTAATACCTCTTGGTTTCTCTGCAGACATTGTTCTTTGAAGATGGGCTGCATAATTAATCAGTTTTTATTAGTTCTTTATGTGAAGCAAATAACCACCCCACCCTTGTTAATCTGCTTTGTAAGTCCAAACTTTTCATAACAGCTTGAAGGTTTTTGCCAACGTGGGTGCACCTGCATTCTGATCCTTCCACAGCATCGACATTTATCTGCTCCACGTGTTCCCTTCCCAGCTGTGCCACCTAGGGGCAAGGAGCCACTGTTCCTCCCAAATGCTCAGACCTTTAAGAAACCCGTCACGGTTGTCAGGAATCAAGATACTCCATCCACCCCCTGGCAGCTGCAGGGGGGACATTGGGCAAGGGTTCAAGGCCCTGTGGTATATGGCAGCCCTTCATTGTGGGGTGGGGGTGAGGTGGGAGGGGGTGGCATACGGGAGAGGTGGCAGCAATACAACATAGAAGACAGGGAGTGGCACTGGATTTAGCATCAGGAAACCTAGATCAAAGACTTTGGCATTGCCACTTACTAGCTATGACACTTACTAATCTCTTAGGTAAGTCACAAATCTCTGTAGGCCTCAGTTTCTGCCTCTGTAAAATGCACACTGAAATCTGCCTTTTCTTAGGTCAAATGAAGTAGCATGTAAGGAAGCTCTCTGTAAACTGTGCAAGGCAGTATACACCTGTAAAGGATATTGTGCCAGGAACTGCCAACGCTTCCCTCCTTCCTCCCCCAGGGCATAAAAGGATTTTGGTTGGCACCATCCTGACTTGCACTGTGGAGTGACAGCAACTTCCAAAGCATCAAAACCCAAGACTTAACCACAGAGGCCATTCACTGCTCTGTCCTTAGTCAGGTGACTAAACTGGAGCCCAGTAGGAACCCTATAGCCCCAACAGAACATCAACTACCTTCGATTTGTGGAGCCCCACTGACTCCAGGATGAGTTACCTTCTTCGGGGTCCAGAGATATTGTGACGGAGTCCTTCCACACCTCATGTACAAGTGTGCCATTGTAGACAATGGTCCAGGCAGTCATGTTTACTGTCACTGTCTTCACATCACTGGTCAGGTTTTTGAGCAGCAGGACCAGGTTAACTTCTTTGCCCACTGCCAGTATGCCAGTGATCTTGAACTTCCCAGAGATGCTGGGCTCCTGTTCCTCTGTTCCAAATCCTGCAGATGTTGGGCCAAATGATGCATTGGGTTTAAGTTTCCCCAAAGCCTTCTGGTACACTTGTCTTTCCTGGCTGGAACCTGTGTGATAGGAAAAGACAGACGATCTCAGGGATATGGTGGCAACCTGGACAAAGGATAGTGCCCCGCCTGGAAAGGCAGCCTGGGACGAATACTGGCTCTACTGCCACACTGCGATGCTGTGCTGCTCCTCGCCAGTGTCCAACCGCTTCTGGTCTCCACTTCATCCTCCTTAACACAAGGCTCACAGACCAGCTGGCCTCTGGTGCTTTTCCAGTCAGTTCTAAATTTCTGGGAAGCTATAGGAAAGTCTTATCAGCACCTGCACAAAATCACTGTATAGCTTGCTAATTTTGTTAATTAAGTTAGATTTCATGGTTTGGATTTTTTTGTTTTTGTTTTTTCCAATAAAAGGTCTTTCCTGAGACTTAAAGAACAAACAGATAATTTTTTTTTCCTTTTTGTCTTTTTTACTGACCGGTAATGGGATCGCAACCCTCGGTGTCACGCCCGTACCAGGGACCGGCAACGGGATCGCACCCCTCGGTGTTGCGCCCACACCGCGCTCAGCCAGTGAGCGGGAACCGGTCTCCACATGGGATCCAAACCCTCGGCGGGAGCGCTGCCGTGCTCCCAAGCGGCACACTCTCCAGTGCACCACCGGGCCGGCCTGAAACAGATAATTTTTAAATAAACAAAAATTGAGCCGAAAAAAGTTAGAATGAATTCATAAGCAAAAAGCAAGATTTTGATTTAGAACTGACTTCATTAAAAAGTCTTTCAAAAGGCACTTTGAGAAGCAAAGAGTGACACTTTTGTCTGTGCCAGTGGAGAAGAACTTCCCACGGCTGGTATGGTTCCAAGTTATGACTGGTCTAAATTGCCAAGAGACTTCAGGTTTCAAAAACACAAGGGCTGAATAAAAGGATGGGTTTTCTGAGTCTGACTCAGGTTCTGGGTGCTGCTGAGCATGGTAGCATAAATAGCCATGGAGAATGATGGTGATGTACCCCCAAATGGCTCTTGGAGCTGAGTAAACCAGCTCTGAGCATCTGAGCTGCGGCTGACTAGGCAGTTCACAGAAGGCTCCCTGCCTTGACCTGAAGACAGATCTACTATAAAGGAGAAGGTGATGACAGGAGCACAACACAGGTACACAAAGAATAATGGCCATGTTTATATCCGCAGACCACTCTTATGGTCTCCCACCTTCCCTAACCAACCTGGGAAACTTTTGAGGCACTGGATGACTTTTAAGCATGTTACAACTCAGCAAGCCCTTTCCCATAAGTTATGTGTAACAACTGGCAGAGACCTCAGAGACCAACTCATCCAAGTCCATCGTGTTAGAGTTAAGGCCATAAGAGGAGAAGTGACAGGTCCTGGACACTCTGGGAATTAGGGGCAGAGAGGTGGCCCATCTCTAGGTGTCTGGGTCTAAGGTCCGCCCTCCCCCCCCCAAAAGGAGGCAGGCCGCCAGTTACCCAAGCTGACAGCTCCTGGTGGGCTGGCTTCCTTTTGGTGCTTTCCCATTCTCTAGTCAAGTCGTAAGTCCACACCCAGGGCTGATGGCTGTGCAGGGATCTGAGCCTTCCTGTGCCTGGGACCTTGAAGCAGGTGTGTTTGCACAATGAAGCTCAGAGCCTGATGCCTATATAGGTCACCCCCTGGGCTTGCTCAAGACTAAGCTTCCTGCTGTTTTCTCCCTTTGGTGTTGCTATTGCATAAATGCTTAGCAACCCATTTTATGAGCTTTTCCTCCCTGGGGCCCTCAGAGACAAGCTGGTGTCATTAGGAAAGAAGAGCTGAGCAACATCAAGCAGGATGATCTGTCCTGCTGTCACGCAGGAGCTGGGACATTGCCAGGAGTCCTGCACTGACCCCCCCCCCACCATCCTGCCCACACCTAGCTCCTCTCCATTGCTTAGGAAGTTTGACCTGGACAGCCAGAGCCCCCAAGAAGCACAATCAAGGTATGAGAGAAAGGTAAGGAACCCCGCAGGATCATATATCCATGTAAGCAGTGCCTGCAAAATAAGTCACCTCGGGAAGTCATTATTCCAGTGAAGCTACAGATGTTCAGTTGATAAAGATCACCACTACTATTTATTAAGTCCTTAGTATGTGCCAGGCACTGCACCTGACACTGCTACATGAGCTCATTTAAATCCAACGGAAGATAGTCTTTGCTAGTCTTGCTTTACAGGTGAGGAAACGAGGGATCAGAGATCATAAGATGCCTGCTTGAGGTCGCACAGTTGTAAGTGGTGGGACTGGAGTTTGCCATCTGCCCCGGGCCATTGGTTCCCTGACCCCCACTCTTGTTTCTACATCATGACATTGAGCCCCGCGTGGCGCGGCCCTGACAGCACTGTCCTACCTTCCGGGTACTTGTACTTCTCCGTGATGTCCACGCGGGAGTTGCTGCCTACTGCCTTGGTGCTCATGTACTTGCCAACCGAGCGAGTGTCCAAGGAGTTCTGCCTCTGGGTGCCGTTGGAGGAGTTGTAGATCCAGGTGATGCGGTCGGCATTAACCTCCGCGAAGACGAAGGGCATGTCGAAATCCAGGTTCACGTCACCCTCTCGGACAGCGGTAACCGAAGCGGGGCCACACTGGAACACCCCTGGGGGCCAGGATGCAGAGGTTGGGTGCATGCCAAGGCTGGGCCTATCTGTGACATCCCCCCAGGGCCTGATCCTGCAGGGCCTTGCATGACCATCCCAAAGCCCTGCTTCACCTGGACCAACTCCTTCAGACCTGACTGTCTGCCTGACCCCTCTGGCATTCAGCAGAGACCCTCCGGGGCTATTGCTATCTTTCTGCAAGGGCACCCTGGTCCAACTCCACCTCTCTGTGAGACTGGCTCAGTCCTACATCGTGGGTGCCTAAGGTGCTGACCTGCTGCCCTTGCTCTGTTTCCTAAAGAGGAACGCCTTTCTGTCTTGGGCTCAGGGCTGCTGCCTCTTTTCTACCTCTTCAAATCATTCTACCCTAGAAGGTCATCACCCTCCTATTCCTGGAAGGATTCCTTGAACACCCAGGCCACAGGGGTCTCTTGCTCCTCTGAGCTCCCAAGCCCTGGCTGTCACCTCCCTCCTCTAGCACTCAGCATAGGTAGCTCAGATGGATAGATGGATGGATAGATAGATATAGATGGATAGATAGATATAGATAGATGGATGGGTAGGTGGATCGATTGATGCATAGATATAGATAGATGGATGGATGGATGGATAGATATAGATGGATAGATAGCCATAGATAGATATAGATAATAGACATAGATGGATGGATAGATAGGTGGATTGATTGATAGATATAGATAGATGGATGGGTGGATAGAGATAGATGATACAGAGGTAGATGGATAGATATAGATATAGGCACAGATATATAGCTGTATAGACAGTTTCACTCAGAGAGTGTCCAACTGAAAGAAGACAAGATGTAGCGGAATAGAAAGAAGAGTGTTGTTCCATTTGTGTTTACAAAATAAACAAGAAATACACACACACACACACACACATGCATACACACACACTTTTTTATGTACTTGGAATAGTGACATTCAACTTTTTTTACCATGACCCCTCAAAAGGAGTACATTTGACATCTTGGCACACGTGATACTGAAACAAAAATTTCACAGGTGAGTACTTAGACTTACTATGTCCAATGCACCCTGATGTTTTATTTTATTTTATTTTTTTCTGCCTTTCCATTCCATTCCATTTTCTTTTCTTAAATAATAGCCACAACCCACAAACTTGACTTTATAAACACTAATGGGTTGCAATGAAAAGTTTGACAAGAAGTGTCCTGGAAATATCTGGAAGGTCATGTCCCAACCCCCAAATCCAGTAACACACTTTGCTTCTGGGAGAGGGGTTAGGAGTTGGGNGTCACCTCCCTCCTCTAGCACTCAGCATAGGTAGCTCAGATGGATAGATGGATGGATAGATAGATATAGATGGATAGATAGATATAGATAGATGGATGGGTAGGTGGATCGATTGATGCATAGATATAGATAGATGGATGGATGGATGGATAGATATAGATGGATAGATAGCCATAGATAGATATAGATAATAGACATAGATGGATGGATAGATAGGTGGATTGATTGATAGATATAGATAGATGGATGGGTGGATAGAGATAGATGATACAGAGGTAGATGGATAGATATAGATATAGGCACAGATATATAGCTGTATAGACAGTTTCACTCAGAGAGTGTCCAACTGAAAGAAGACAAGATGTAGCGGAATAGAAAGAAGAGTGTTGTTCCATTTGTGTTTACAAAATAAACAAGAAATACACACACACACACACACACATGCATACACACACACTTTTTTATGTACTTGGAATAGTGACATTCAACTTTTTTTACCATGACCCCTCAAAAGGAGTACATTTGACATCTTGGCACACGTGATACTGAAACAAAAATTTCACAGGTGAGTACTTAGACTTACTATGTCCAATGCACCCTGATGTTTTATTTTATTTTATTTTTTTCTGCCTTTCCATTCCATTCCATTTTCTTTTCTTAAATAATAGCCACAACCCACAAACTTGACTTTATAAACACTAATGGGTTGCAATGAAAAGTTTGACAAGAAGTGTCCTGGAAATATCTGGAAGGTCATGTCCCAACCCCCAAATCCAGTAATACACTTTGCTTCTGGGAGAGGGGTTAGGAGTTGGGGGTAAGACAATGTCCATTGTGAGTCCTCAAGAAGTGTCCTGGAAATATCTGGAAGGTCATGTCCCAACCCCCAAATCCAGTAACACACTTTGCTTCTGGGAGAGGGGTTAGGAGTTGGGGGTAAGACAATGTCCATTGTGAGTCCTTTTAGAATGGTTTCAATTTTTTTTAACTACATACACATATTACCTTATAAATCTTTTTTTTTTTAATGTTTGAAAGAAACAACTCAAAGTGATGGTAACAGACAAGACATGCTCTAGAAGTCAGAGGAGGGAAGAGGACAGGCTCCCAGAGAGCCTGGGACCCAAGTCCTGATGGAAGAAAAGAGAGGAGAGGCCACAGGTGGGAGCACAGGCCTGAGACAGGGACGAGGCAGCTTGGCAGAGGGATGCACATGAAGGGGAGACAGCTGCTGCGACCATGGTCATGGAGACCTTGAGCTGAGCGAGGAATGGGGGATAAGTCCCAAAGGCAATCAGGAGCTACCAGGTTTCTGCATGGGAGGAACAGGCTGCTAGAGGCAGCACAGGAAAATCATTATTGGCAGAGGAGGCTTTCTGTCCCTTGGCTCTGGCACGTGGCAGGGATTCCACGGGAGCAATAGCAGCCAGTGCGGGTGCAGGGAAGTCACCCTTTTAAATAGCAGTCCAAGCCAAATAAAACTAGGAGGAGAAATCTATTTTTAACATGTTTTTGTTTTAACCCAGTCATGCATTCCAGAGATGAAGAGGGCTTTTGGGTCAGTTCCCTGTGCTGCTGTCCACTATTGTAAATAATAAAGAGGCTCATGACTTCAAGCCAAGCCCAGAGAAGGGCCGGCAGTGAATTACCTTGGCTCCTCTCCTGGGGGGTAGCATCCAACACCTGCCATCCACCGTACGAGGGGCCCAGGTCAGACCGCACAAACCAGCCTTCATTCCAGACATGGAAATTCCTGCAGAGAGAACCAGACACTGCAGAGCTTGCACAGACCACACAGCAGGTGAGTGGCAAAACACCACATCTCTGACCTGACAGTGCAGTGCCGCAATAGCCACAGAGTGACTGTGCAGCTGTTGTGCTAGGTCTTGGTGCACATTGTCTCACAGAAATCCTCACAGCACTGTGAAATCGGTGCTAAGTGGAAACTGAGGCTCAGAAAAGTTAAGGAGCTAACAATGTCAGAGTCAAGGTTTGGATCCAGGTATGCCTAGCTCCAAAGCCAAAGCCTTGACCACCATGCTCCACAGTATTTCTGAGAAGCAGAAGGAATCTAGGTTGGAGCCAGCTATGCGGCAGGCAACCTGCCACAGTTTTCTCTCTGCATCCTGTGGGGGACACTTCTGTAGTTGGCGTGGGCTGAAAATGAATGGGCTTGCAGCAGGAGTGACAGGTTTGGCTAGGAGCCACGCAGCCTCTTGACTGGGGTCTGAATTGAAGAGTGACATATGCCAGTTCTAAAATATTCTTTGTCAATGTCGTCACTTTGTGCCCCAATCTGTAAGCCTCAGTCACTGCTTGCCCCTCACCAGGCACAGCCAATTAGCCAAAGTCTTATTCATCCATCACTTGATTCTGTCCTCTCTTCCTCTCCAATCCACTGAAACCACAGTAACACTGGCTTTGGCAATTTTCAGTCCAACTTGAAGAGAATATAAGTCCAACATAAATCCAAGTTCTAGCCAACTTGCAAAAAATTTTTACACTCATGAAGTGGGAAAGAGAGTTCTAAGCAGACCATCCACTTCAGAAGCCATAAAAAAAAAAAAAGACTGATATATTTGACTAGGTAAAAGTATTAAACTTACATTAAAATTTAATTATTAAATATTACTATTAAATTATTAATTATTATTATTAATTATTTTATTATTACTTAATTATTAAATATTTAATTTAAATATTAAACAAACACAAAAAACCTGTAGTTCTGTTTCTGGTATGGAGGATAAGTTCATGACAGAGAGACCCTTTTACATATAACAATAAATTATGAAAAAAAACATTATGAGACAACAGCCTGAGAGTAAACAAAGCAAGGAAGATTTTAGAGGGGAGTTAAAACTTGGAGGAAGCTGCCAGCATGGGGGGAGTTGCACTTTCTGTGACTTTGCTTGAAGGACAGGCCACAGTTGAAGTCAAGTGCAGGGCAGTGAAAATTTGGTCAGTTGGCCCACTTCTTTCTGACCCAAGGAGCCAGGAAACAGAGCCTGGGTCAACTGGAGCTGCTGGAGAGTGAGAGGGTAGTTCTGGAAAGAAAGAGTCAGGGAAATGGAGCCCCAAATTCATCTATATACTCTGTCCAAACCTCTGGGTGACCCTGGAACCATGCATGTATGAGGCAGACTGCAAGTAGTTCAACTAAAGATAAAGGATAAACTGAGATTGGAGCTGCTGCCCATCACAGGTGAGACAGTTTACAGTTTGAGTCTAGCCCAGGTGAACCACTAAAACAAAGTAACAGACTCCAGACATATCCAATGTCCAATGCACAATGTGAAACTGCTCAGCACACAAAGAGCCAGAAAAATGTGATATCCTCTAGGGAAAAGACAATCAATAGAGACCAACCCTAAAATAATCCAGATGTTGGGACTGTCAGTCAAGAACTTTAAAGCAGCTACTATAACTATGCTCAATGAAATAAAGGAAAATATGCTTATAATGAATGAAAAGAGAGGAACCCTTGGCAGAGAAACAGAAAATATAAAAAAACTAATGAAATGAAAAATTTTAACTGGAAAAAAGTCCAGTATTTGAAATTAAATAATTCAGTGGATGGATTTATTAGCAGAGTAGAGATGACAGAGGAGTCAATAAACATGAAGATAGATCTTTAGAAATTCTCCAATCTGAAGACAAGAGAGAAAAAAATTGAAAAAAATTATAAAGTAGAGAAAATACGTACAACATGTTTGCTAGATATTTACTATACAAGAGTACTTCAAAAAGTTTTTGGGAAAAATAAAATTGAGAGATAATATGAATTTTTCCCTGAACTTTCTGAAGTACCTCATATTAATATTATAAATTATTTACAAATCAATAAGAAAAAGACACAGAAGAAAAACATGCCAATAAAAGGCAATGGGCAGGCAATTTTTATGAGGAATACCTATGATCATTGAACATATAAAAATAGTTTTAACCTCAATACTATTAAAAGAAAATTCAAATGACAAAGAGATACCATCACAGAGATACATAGATTACACCTATCAGACGATCAGAGATTAAAGTTTAGGATGATACTCATCATTGTACTCATTTCAGTTGGGAGAACAAGCACTGTCATACACCACTGGTGGGAGTTTAAATTGGTATGACCTTGGTGGAGGACAGTTTGGCAATGAATATTAATAAAACACCTTTAAAATTCTACATAACCACTGAGCCAGTAATTCCATATCTGGGAATTTCTCCTATAGAAAAACTCACGTGAGTGCACATAGATGTATGTGTAAAGATGTTCACTGCATCATTGTTTATAATAGCAAAAACGTTGGAGGAAAGATTCATCAATAAGGGAATGGTTGGATAAATTGTGGCACAGTCATGCAACGGAATATCACATAGATGTCAAAAAGAATGAGACAAATCAATCTGTTGTTTATAATAGCAAAAACGTTGGAGGAAAGATTCATCAATAAGGGAATGGTTGGATAAACTGTGGCACAGTCATGCAACGGAATATCACATAGATGTCAAAAAGAATGAGACAAATCAATCTAGTACTTATATGGAGAGATGTCTAAAATATATCATAAAATAAAAAACATCAAGTTATATATCTGTTTGTGTATATACATATGATGAATCCATCTGAATTTTAAAAATTATACGTTAAAAAAATTGGATAAAGTTAGTCTCCAATAATTGCATTTTCTTAGATAGCCACCATTAACAATTTGGTGCATATGTTATACTTATATATATGGTGCATATTAACTAAGTTTTACATTATTTATTTTTGTAATGTTTTTATTTTCTATAATGAGAATTACTCATTACTTCTATAATTAGAAACTAAATGAATATTTTTAATGAATATGTATATTATATAAATGATAATAGCTAACAGAGTATTAACATAGCAAGTTAAGTGTTCTAACTGCCTTACACATATTAACTCATTTAATCCTTACAACACTCTATAAGGTAGAAATAATTATTATCCCCATTTGACAACTCTGGAAACTGAGACACGGAGAAGTTAAGTGACTTGTTCAAGGTTTAAGAGAGAGTAAATAAGCAGAGAGGGATTTCAATCCAGGCAGAAGGGAGAAAAAAGGGAAAATTGATATTATAGTTAACAGCAGGGAAAAAGATAATGGTTCAACCATATAATGGAATATGATGCATTTAAAATAATCTTATTTTGAAGATTACGTAATGACATGTGGGAAATGCTCAAAATACAATGTTTAATCAAAAAACACATGCTTAAAACTGATTGTGAAGTGGTCGGTTTCTAGGTGTGGGAAGAAGTAAGATGCATCTATTAAATTCTCTGTCTTATACTCACGCCTTGTAAAATGCATGATCTCAATACTATAATCAGCAACAACTAATAGAAAAAAGACTGGGTAGAGAACTATCAAATGTTAAATACATGTGAACGACAGTATGACGGATGATTTTTACTTCTTTATACATTTTGAAATTTCCTATTGTTGTGAAAACAGTGATCATAAAAATTATCTCCAGGAAGACCCACCAAGTGTCTTTTTGAATGGGCCTTTAGGGTTGGTTAAAATTCAACAAGGAAAGTCAAGGGAAGAATGAGAAGATTCTAGGTGGGCGAAAGGGGCCAGGGAGGGAGAGAAAGTGGTGAGAACACCAAGTTTCACATTCATTTCATTCCAAGGGGAAGGGCGGGGTGGTTTAAAAAAAAATTGGTAAGTGGCCATGTTTTAATACTTATTTACAAGGTGGGAATTTAAGACAGAGCAGATAACAAATACATCCTGGTTCCTCCCTCATGCAGAAGCCAACTTCTTTAGTCACACATATTGGGGATGTGCACCCTTCACATGCCCATGGGTGCCATCATGGTAATTCTGTTTTGAGTTTCTGGTTGTGTGCCACCATCTCCCCGCCACCCCAACCTTGAGCTCTGTCCCTGTCTTGAGTGTTACAGGAGGAGCTCAGGAAAAGGACAGGCTGTAGGCATCAGAACTACCTGAGGCATTTATCAAAAGATGCAAATTCATGCCCCTCTCATCTCCCCCACCCAAGTTAGTTCTTATGTAATCCTTGAAGTACATAAACTGCTGCTCTAGAGACAGCAACTGAGCTATGCTTACCTTTGAGCTCACGGGGTTAAGAGACCGTGACTAGAAAATAGCCCCAAATCTCCACCCTTTCTGTAAGCAAACTCCTAATTTGTCCTTCCTAATGCAGTTCAGAAAATAGCTCCACCAAAGTCTTTCCTGACATGCTGAGAAAGCACCAGCCATACCTCTGTGCTATCTCTGAATCTTGCACAGAATTCAATGATCTCACTGCTTCTACTCCATAATCACCAATCTTTTTCTGCAGATATAAACTCCTCTAGCACAGTTCCTGCATCTTACTCCTCTCGGTGCCCAGCGTCCATTGCGGGTATGTACTGAATCACATTGACTTGATCGGACTGTTCTGGGGCAAGGCATTCTTGCAGCCTTGGTTTCCTCACATTGGGGGCTGGGTAGGTGTTAGTGGTGTCAGAGTCCATTGCGGGTATGTACTGAATCACATTGACTTGATCGGACTGTTCCGGGCAAGGCATTCTTGCAGCCTTGGTTTCCTCACATTGGGGGCTGGGTAGGTGTTAGTGGTGGCAGAGATTCAGAAGCAGAGGCCACGGAGAGATCGCATTAGGGGCCAGGAATTCAGCTAAGGTGTGGGTGCCAATGGCTCTTCTTCAGAAGCACTGCCCACCTCCACCTCCCTGAGAGGGCTGGGCAATCCCCATGTGCCCCGGAGCTCTACAGAGTCTACAGGTAGAGTCATGTCTGACTCTAGAAATTAAGGGATCAAATCAAATGAATTAAGAAAACAAGCCAGGAATGTCATGATAACTTTGGCCAAACTGTTCCAAATCATTTGGTTCTGCTGAACGACTGAGCAAGCTCCAGAAACTTCTTTCGTAGTGGCCCCAAAGGGAACCGTATCAAAGAAGCATCCCAAAGTCAGCTCCCCACAAAGCGTCCTGACCGAAGAAAGTGAATACTCCAGAGTCCTGCGCCTTTTAAGCCAAACCACTGGCATGAGCAGGATGGCTCAGAAAAAATTACACCCCACTGGACGCTGTGAATGTGATTGAAAGAAAGATCTGGAAGAAATTGCTGAGGTCCCCTGATCTAGTCCTCCATTTTTCGGGTGGAAAATTGAGATGCAGGAAAGTTAAGGAGCTTATGTAATGTCATATGTTTAGTTAGAGTGCCTGAAGGTCTTTAGCTGTTTACCATCAGACTAGTCACTTCTCTCTGGGCCTTTGTTTTCTCATCTATAGAATGAGCAGATCCTTGTCTCAGGTCCCTTCCAGTCCCAATGTTCTTTGACTTGGTGAAGTTCTGTTTAAGGACAGCTGAGTCCTACCCCTAGCTTGGATACTAATTCACAGTGGGACATTGGGCAAGTCATTACTCTTCACTGAGCCCATGAGACAAAGTTTAGTCTTACAAAGTAGTGGCATTTGCTGCCTAAGTGTGAACCAAAGAACCAGCTTCTCTACCTGAATGTCTTGGACAGCACCCAACCTAACCAGTGCTGCCACTGGCATCCAGCCAGCCTCCTCTGGAAAATCTCAAGGTAAGAGCTGGCAGATTTCTCAAACATCAGTCAGGAATAACTACAACATTCTCTGGCATCTCTCTGATGCTTTATAGTTTACAAAGTTGCCTGGGTTCAAATCCTGTCTCCATCACCTTCTAGTTACGTGCCCTTGGGTGAACTGCTTGATCTTTTAGTGCCTGTTTCCTCAACTAGAAAATGGGGATGATAATAATAGTGCCTACTCATCAATTGTAAAGAATACGTGTAAGCACTTAGGACAGTACCTGGCACACAACAATTGCTCAACAAATTATGAGCTGCTGCTGTTATCATTGCTAAGCATTTCTGCTGCTTAACCCCATTTGATTCTCACAGTCTATTATGTTAGGCAAATCTGGACAAGGTTCGAAAGCTTCCAAGATTTATAACATACAAGGATTCAGACCAAAACTTTTTGGTCCAAGCCCAAGCTGTCCTTATAATAGTTAGTGATTTCACTCCAGGCAGATAATGACACTTGGTTTAATTCTCCCTTAGGTGGGATTTACTGTAGAAGGGGTGAGGTGGGCTGGAAGCTGTAGAGAATTAAATAATTCAAGCTGGGAAGAGACTTGATTTATATTCACTGATGGAGAAACTTGAGACCAGTAGGATGAGTTAGTTGTCTTGCACAAGTCCCATAGCAAGATGGTGGTAGGGCTGGAACTAGGGCTTAGGCTCTCTTCCTCATACCATCCAGGGCTGGGTCCCCAACCTCTGCTGACAGGGAAGGGGTAGGGAGTGACCATCAGCCCCCACTGCTTTCTGAGAAGCATTCAAAAGGGGGTGGGAGGTTGAGGGGTGACAGGACCCTCAGGAACAATCAGAGCCTCTGGACCTGGCACCCTCCCATGAGGCCAACAGAAATGACAGTGGAGCCACCATGGAATCCCTCTACCCACCCATACCTGTCCCGAAGGTGATTATATCTGGAAAAAATGATTAAGCTGATGTGGGATGGTAGTGTGAACCAGTAACCAAGAGACCTGGGTTCTAATTCCAAATTTAGCTTAAAGGCCCCACCTTCCTGCTTCCAGGAAGCCTTCCTTGAAGATTCCCTCCCTGAGTTCCCACAGTGCTTACTGTCTGAATCACTCACCTGGCACAGAACACCATGCAATGTAGCTAAGTAGCCTCTACTAATGGCATCCCCACCCTTGTCCCCTAACAGCACCATAAATGCTTTTACTAGAGGAACTGAGTCTTGAGCTCACTGGTTTCCCTGCAGTTTCCAGTGTGCAGAATAATCACAGAAGGGTTATACCAAAGGGGACCCACAACAAAGATCAGTCATCTTATTTAAACAATCATCATGAGTCTTAAGCTCACTGGTTTCCCTGCAGTTTCCAGTGTGCAGAATAATCTCAGAAGGGTTATACCAAAGGGGACCCACAACAAAGATCAGTCATCTTATTTAAACAATCATCTCCTTTTGTAAAGGAAACCAAGGCTAGAAGTGATCAGAACTGGTTGTGATGGGATTTTGTACACAAACAACAAAAGAAAAATGCAAGGAGAAGAAAAGACATTCATTTATGAGAAGCCAGAAAGTAAAACTTTGCCACGAGTAGCAATTCATTAGAGAGAAAGTTGAGCGTGAGCAGATCAAGAAAGAAAATCTTAAAATAAGCATTATCTCCCGCATGAAACCTGGGAATCTGTGTGTCTCTGGGTGGATCATGTAAGCCTCACTCCCCTTTAGAGGGGAGGGGACGCTTATATTTCTCAGTTCAGTGGTTGGCACAGGGTTGTGGCTTATTTGTTTTAATAGCTGTTTTCATTAATTTCTATTTTCTTTCCCTTTATTCCATTAGTTACACAAAGCACATTTCAGAAAACTTGGACCTACTTATTCTGGGAATAATAAGTAATAAAAAATATTTTATATAGGCCATCACAACATTATACATCTGGAAATAAGATGGCATTGCTGTAAGGTTATCTAGCCATACACATGTGAACAATTATATGTGTGTGTATCCTTTGAAATGGATTTAAACACAATAGATTATTGACGTATGTGTGTGGCACTTTATGTATAGACACATAAATATCTATGTGTCCATACAGATATAGACACAGTTTTTAATTACCATCTGATAATAACTTGGCATATGATATATAATCTTAAATAGTTGTAACAAGATAGATTATTGACATATGTGTGTGGCACTTTATGTATAGACACATAAATATCTATGTGTCCATACAGATATAGACACAATTTTTAATTACCATCTGATAATAACTTGGCATATGATATATAATCTTAAATAGTTGTAACAATATCTATTTTTATGTATATGTATTTCTCTAGTTATAGATATGTCTATACATTTTATATAACCTACTTCCAGTTGGCATCTGTACATATATGTATAAATTACATATATATGTGTGCGTGTATGTAGCTACATGTGTATATGGCATATTTATGGTTAGAAATATATATGCTCAGATACATCTAAAACTTTTTATTTTCATCTGAAATCCCAAATAAACTTCTAACTTTTCATTCTGTCAACGAATGTACATAACAAGTATATACGCATTAAAAGTAAATGTGTTACTTTTGTTACTCTCTTTAAGAAAGCCCATAAGTCATATGGGTTGCCAAAAATGAAGTATATTTCTAAATCTCACTGGAAAATCAATAGTTTCAACTTTTATCCCTTAAAGTTGCATGGGAGCTAATGGATCTCATAAATTCAGGGTGGTTTCACAGAGCTCATGAACCACGTCTTTCACTGGTATCAGACCCTTCACCTGAAGGCAGCGAGCTAGAACAGACCAGCAGAGCTTGCAGAGCACTGAGAAGAGGTGTCTCATGTCCTGCTCTATGTGTACTCAGCATAGTAGCACTTCTATTCTAAACCATGTCCTGACATGTTACTTGCCTCCTAACTCCTGTTTGGAGCTGGATCGCAGGGGAACGGTGAGGGCACGCAGCTGCTCAGCCTCGGTGCTTGAGGTTCAGCAATAAGGTCAGATGCTTACCATACACTATCACTGCCTTTGTCCAGGGGGTTTCCCTGGGCATCGTAGTACACATCCACGCTGAGGTTCCGGTCTGTGTCGTGAGCTGAGTTGAAGTTGGTGATCACCCGGGAGGGAATCCCCAAACACCGCATCACTGCAAGTCAAGGTCACTGTGAGGACTCGGGTTGTGGTGGAGACGGTACCTCGGCTCACCCCATTGCTGCCCACTGACCCAGTAAAGACACATCACACCCGAGGTACCTGTGTTGAGGGTCCCTGCAAAGACCCAGCACTGGCCATATCGGACTGGTCTGAAGCCAGATTTTTTCCACTCCTTGAGGATCTCCACGCTGCCATTCCAGTTCCTTGGGTCCCGGCCACCCGTGTAACTGCCACTCCAGTTCCCAGCAAGTACACCGTTGTCATCATTGCCATTAATCTAGGCAGAAATCCCCCCACAAATGAATCGACATCCTGCCTTTCCTATGGAGAGTGAAATGCAGAATTCACAGGACAAGGTGGAGAGATGAGAAAGGAAGTCAGGGACCATCGAGTGGACTTCTCTGTGTCTTTCCAGGTGATTTGAGGATGATAATTGTAATAATAATTCCTTAGGGGTACTGAGAGGTGTGTGAGTTTAGGGGTGTTTTGCCTAATGGGCTGTTTGATTATCCTTGATCCATTCATCAATTCTGTCCTGCAGGGTGACATGGTAAACAAAGACTCCACAGCTTCTCAGTGGCAAGACAGGGTCAGAAATCCAGCCTGCAGAGGACATGTTGCAAGAAAGAACTCACAGGCTACCACTGATGTCTGTCTGTTTGGGAATCCATGGTTAGATACTCTTTCTGGGTATACTGGTGGTCTAAAAAGATCACCTTAGAACCTTAGCAACTAACTTCTTGGAAAGAATAAAGATGGAATATTGCTTTTTTTAATTCATTCATTCATTCGTTCGTTCGTTCGTTTGTTCATTCACCTTACTGCATGGTTCTAGAATCAATAACACAATCATAATGCAGCGTGAAAAGAGAATGGACTTGGAATCAAGATACCTGAGTTCCATTGTCTTTTAGAGACACAGTAAAATATCTACAGCAGAAATGTTGTCAAATAATGTAATGTCTGGGATTTATCAAATAATCTGTGGAGGGGGTGGTTGGAGGTGAAAAGAGATTGGACCTGAATTGGTGACTGCTGAAGCTGATGATAGGTCATAAGAGTTCATTATACAAGGAGTCTTCAAGAAGTTCATGCAAAGGGCCGACCCCGTGGCTCACTCGGGAGAGTGCGGCGCTGGGAGCACCGAGGCCGCAGGTTCGGATCCTATATAGGGATGGCTGGTGCGCTCACTGGCTGAGCGTGGTGCAGGCGACACCAAGCCAAGGGTTCCGATCCCCTTACCGGTCCCCCTCCCAAAAAAAAAAAAAGTTCATGCAAAGATTCTTATTGCCTTTTAATTCTATTTTTCTACGAACTTTTTGAACTACCCTCATACTTTTTTCTTTACTTTTATGTGGGTCTGAACTCTTCCATAATAAGAGGTTACGAAAAGAGACAGAGAGGAGAAACCCATGCGACAAGACCCACCGTGCCACTTAGCGAGGTGATCACGGGCAAGTCAATGCACCTCTTTGGGCCTTAGTTCTTCACCTTCCAATACAGGGAAAATAGCAACAAATGAACCCTAAGGTGTCTTCCAGCAGCCAAGTTCCAGGGTCTATGTAACTTTCACTATTTTTTTTTTTTTTTATCCCAACTGTACAATGAGAGGCTGGGCCAGGATCTCTGAGGGCTTCCCCAGCCTGAGTCCCACTCCCTCTCTTTGGAGCATCTATAAACGGCAAAGCTGATGAGAACAGACAGTCTGGAAACAGAAGGATCCTTGCCCAGGACAGGCCAAGCCCAGCCTTCCTGACCCTTCAGTTGCGAATTCTGTACCCCTTCCAGGAGGGCTTGGGCTGTGATCACAGAGTCAGTCAAGACGGGGCCTCCTCCACGATGGAGGATTGTGCAGCCCCTGCCCATCTCCTGAGTCACTGAGCTCCAGCCACCAGCGTGGTAATCAGCAGGGTCATCTCTGGCTGAAAACTGAGCATTTCAAAGCCCTGCACAAGCCATAATTAGCTCATAGCCCAGCCCAACAGGGAGGTCTGGAGAGAACATCAGGGTGGCTCAGCTGAGGAAATTGCCTCCAAGATAAAGTGGTTTGGCCCCAGGGTGAGAGTGAGTCAGCTATGGAGCCAGAGCCAGCTGGCCTGCCCCTGTCTCCTGGGCCAAGGAGGCTCAGCCTCCTAAGCCTACCTGAACTCTTACTACCCTTGACCTCTGCCCCGGCTTTAATCCCCTCTCCTCCAGGCCATTCAGCTCTTGAGGTTCGGTTCCAGGCCCACTTCCTCTCTGTCCCCTGCCTCAGCCACTCTACTCCCACTGGTCACCTCAGGGCCTCACGCCCCCTGGGCCTACCTCTCCCCTTTCCTGCAAGGCTCATTTTAAGACAGCTCTTTCAAAAAATGCTCCCTGATTAACCCCAGATATTTATCATGTAGCTAAAAGGTTGTTCACATTTCTAACCAAATAACTAGCTCATTAGTTTGGAAATTATCCAACTCAAAAAAGTAAAGAGACCAAGAAAGGCCTAAACCGTGAACCAAAAAAATCCAACAGTGAAAGACACTGCTGGGTAATTGCTTAGTTTAAGAGGGTTAAAGTTATAGACTTCCTTTGACTTTTTGTTTTTTTTTGTTTGTTTGTTTCTTGGGCGACTGGCTGGTATGGGGATCTGAACCCTTGACCTTGGTGTTGTAACACCACACTCTTACCATCCTTTTTTTTTGTTTGTTTCTTGGGCAACTGGCTGGTATGGGGATCTGAACCCTTGACCTTGGTGTTGTAACACCACACTCTTACCATCTGAGCTAACCAGCCAGGCTGGCTTTTTCTCTTTAATTTGTACCTTTTGAGCCAGTTAATCCCATGTTTGGACACTTTCTGATGGAGCCATGCTCTACACGCTGAGTGCAGAGCCATAGATTCCTCTTGGGTCTAGCTTGTGAATGTGTGTGAGAGTGGGTGACAGTGAGCGAGTGTGTGTTGTGGGTGGACAAGTCTCTCGGGAGGAGGGAAGGGGTGAAAGGAAAGAGGCCCTGGGCAGGTGGCTGGCACCCTTTGTTCTGGTTTGGCTTGGGCCATGAACCTTGAGCAAGTGACTTCCGCTCCTGAGCTCTTTCCCCACTAGGTAACGAGGGGGCCGCTACTTTTCCATTCTGACACTGAGTGCTCTATGCTCTGGAGGAGATGGACTAGATTAAAGGAGGTCAGCCCTGCAGGCTCACTAGGGGGCTCGCTTTCTTTCCCAGGATGCCCGATGGAGGAGCAGAGTCCGAGCTTTGCACCCTCCTGTCCCTGGTGGACACCCAAAGGGCAAGTTTCCTTCTCATCTGAGAGAGGCCTCACAAACAGCGGAAAGGGTTTGGGAGCCACCTAGACCTGGGTCCAGATCTGCCTCTGCCACTCACTTACCATGTGTCTCAGGCAGGCCCGTTAACTTAGAGGCACCTCAGGTTCCACGTTAGCAAATGGGGATGGTCCCAGCCACCCCCTGTATTAGGAGAGGCTTCAGGAAGACGACATATGTACAGAGTCAGTGCCTATGATCGCTGGTGTTAATGTCTAGTAGCGGTTAGTTATTATCATTTTCCTATTACTCACCATGGCACTCAGCACCCGGCCAACATATTTGGGGTCATTTCTTCGGGCCACGTCACTAGCAGGGTCACGGCGGAAATTCAGACTCTTATCCAAGACTGACAGGCAAATGCTCAGAATGTCATCTTCAAACTGTTCAAAATGGGTCCACGTGTTACAGTGAAAGAAATGACAGGTAGCGTTGGCTCACTGAGGCTACAGGCTCCACACAGATGAAAACCACAGGCACTATCAAGTCCTTTCATTCTGTGGCTTCCAGAAGTGGGAGGTACTGAGGAATAGCCACCGCACCCCGCCTTGAATGCTGCAAACTCATCCGGAGCTCTCGCTATGCTGAAGACCCTGTCCTGACTCCCCTAAAGTGAATGGGAGGGAGCGTGGCAGAGAGGCCCCCTCGCTGCCGCGGACTCGTGAACGAGTTGCTTGGCCTGTCTGGCCTTGACTTCTCCATCTGTATAACAAAGGGTCGGGCCAAGCTAATCTCAATGTCTCCTTCTAGCTCTGAGTATAATCCCAAGCATATTATTTAGACTCCTGGGGACCTAGATATAAATTAGATAAAATATCTCACTAAATGATGTATATGAAGCCATTTTCACAAAATAAGACTTGTTCTTAAGTCACTGCTTCTTAAACAGAAGGCTAAGCTCCTCTTGCCTGAGGTCCTTGCACGTGCTTTGCCTTCTGTCTGGAACGCTCTTCCCCTAGATATCCATCTGGCTCCTTTGCCTCCTTCAGGTTCCTGATCCAAAGCTCCTTCCTAAGTACACACCACCAAAATCAGCCTCCCTTCCACCCCTAGGTGCCCTCTTCCTTTAGATTAAATTCGACACAGAAACACAACATATAAAAGAGATAGCAGACTTGCTCTGGTTGACTGTGTGTGTGAGAGTGTGTGACAGTGAGCGAGTGTGTGTTGTGGGTGGACAAGTCTCTCAGGAGGGGGGAAGGGGTGAAAGGAAAGAGGCCCTGGGCAGGTGGCTGGCACCCTTTGTTCTGGTTTGGCTTGGGCCATGCACCTTGAGCAAGTGACTTCCTCTCCTGAGCTCTTTCCCCATTAGGTAACGAGGGGGCCACTACTTTTCCATTCTGACACTGAGTGCTCTATGCTCTGGAGGAGATGGACTAGATTAAAGGAGGTCAGCCCTGCAGGCTCACTAGGGGGCTCGCTTTCTTTCCCAGGATGCCCGATGGAGGAGCAGAGTCCGAGCTTTGCACCCTCCTGTCCCTGGTGGACACCCAAAGGGCAAGTTTCCTTCTCATCTGAGAGAGGCCTCACAAACAGCGGAAAGGGTTTGGGAGCCACCTAGACCTGGGTCCAGATCTGCCTCTGCCACTCACTTACCATGTGTCTCAGGCAGGCCCGTTAACTTAGAGGCACCTCAGGTTCCACGTTAGCAAATGGGGATGGTCCCAGCCACCCCCTGTATTAGGAGAGGCTTCAGGAAGACGACATATGTACAGAGTCAGTGCCTATGATCGCTGGTGTTAATGTCTAGTAGCGGTTAGTTATTATCATTTTCCTATTACTCACCATGGCACTCAGCACCCGGCCAACATATTTGGGGTCATTTCTTCGGGCCACGTCACTAGCAGGGTCACGGCGGAAATTCAGACTCTTATCCAAGACTGACAGGCAAATGCTCAGAATGTCATCTTCAAACTGTTCAAAATGGGTCCACGTGTTACAGTGAAAGAAATGACAGGTAGCGTTGGCTCACTGAGGCTACAGGCTCCACACAGATGAAAACCACAGGCACTATCAAGTCCTTTCATTCTGTGGCTTCCAGAAGTGGGAGGTACTGAGGAATAGCCACCGCACCCCACCTTGAATGCTGCAAACTCATCCAGAACTCTTGCTATGCCGAAGACCCTGTCCTGACTCCCCTAAAGTGAATGGGAGGGAGCGTGGCAGAGAGGCCCCCTCACTGCCGCGGACTCGTGAACGAGTTATCCATGTGTTACAGTGAAAGAAATGACAGGTAGCGTTGGCTCACTGAGGCTACAGGCTCCACACAGGTGAAAACCACAGGCACTATCAAGTCCTTTCATTCTGTGGCTTCCAGAAGTGGGAGGTACTGAGGAATAGCCACCGCACCCCACCTTGAATGCTGCAAACTCATCCAGAACTCTTGCTATGCCGAAGACCCTGTCCTGACTCCCCTAAAGTGAATGGGAGGGAGCGTGGCAGAGAGGCCCCCTCACTGCCGCGGACTCGTGAACGAGTTGCTTGGCCTGTCTGGCCTTGACTTCTCCATCTGTATAACAAGGGGTCGGGCCAAGCTAATCTCAATGTCTCCTTCTAGCTCTGAGTATAATCCCAAGCATATTATTTAGACTCCTGGGGACCTAGATATAAATCAGATAAAATATCTCACTAAATGATGTATATGAAGCCATTTTCACAAAATAAGACTTGTTCTTAAGTCACTGCTTCTTAAACAGAAGACTAAGCTCCTCTCGCCTGAGGTCCTTGCACGTGCTTTGCCTTCTGTCTGGAACGCTCTTCCCCTAGATATCCATCTGGCTCCCTTGCCTCCTTCAGGTTCCTGATCCAAAGCTCCTTCCTAAGTACACACCACCAAAAAACAGCCTCCCTTCCACCCCTAGGTGCCCTCTTCCTTCAGATTAAATTCGACACAGAAACACAACATATAAAAGAGATAGCAGACTTGCTCTGGTTGACNACTTCATTGCGTCAATTGAGTTACATGTGTCTGTCTTGCCCCCTAGATTGTGGTCCCCCTTCAAAGACAGAAGATCTGTCTTATTCATTTCCTGTATCATTAGTGTGTCGCCTGGGACCTGGCACACAGTAGGTGGTCAATAATGTCTTCTGAATGAATTAATGAACAGAAGGGCCTACAAATGGACAGATGGACCTTTGGCCAATCTATGGGGCAAGCTGCCAAGCTTCTTAGGTGATAGGGACATTCCCCTCAGCTCCCTGTGACCCTTTTACCTGTCCGAAGTTCCAGCCGACCATGCTAATTCGATTTGTGCTTCCCACATAGATGATGCCGGCATCTTCTTGAACATACTCTTCTCTCTCAGCGCTGTTACTCATGAAGACGCTGTCCTCTGTTTGACACAAAAAGCAGATACCGGGGACTAGAACCCTACAGAGGACTCTAGACATCAGTCCTCCAGCCATTCCTGAGGACTGGCCTGGGGACTGGAGCCGGCCCCATCTTCAGCCCTTCCCCCAACCTCCACAGAGGACCCGTGCCATGGGGACAATGAGCTGGAAACAGAAGCTGGGATGACTGGAGGATCTGAAAATGACACCCCAGGGATGAGACACTTGCTCCTTCAGGCTGGTAGCCACCTCCATGGTAGAATGGTGCTGTACTCATTGTCCCTTATAATTTACCACATTATGCAGTTTGTAAAGGTTTGTGATGTCCACAGTAGCCCCAGAGAAAACAGCAGGATGTCCCTTTAATGGACAGGAATTTGAGGCACAGAGAGACAGTGACTGCCCGGACTCCCACAGCTAGTTAAGTGGCAGAGCTTCTGACTTCTAGCTTCTACGTTCTTCCCACAGCCCACAAACTTTCCCTAATCAAACCTGAGCCTGCAAAGACCATTCCCCCATCTCCTTTCCATGGTCAGGGTTTAGATCCGAACTGAAAGATTCCTACCTTGCAGCCAAGGGTTAAAGAGCAGTATGAATGCCCCAAGATTCACAGAAGAGACGTGGCCCTGGGAGGAGATCTGAAGGCTCATTTGGTACCGTCCTATGGGTGCATTGGCAGGACTGGAGACGGAGATTGTCAGAGAGTTGTTATTGCTGGCCCCAAGCGCCGCACGCCAGCCACCACTATTCCCATCGGAGAGTGGAAACACAGCCTTAGTCCTGGCTGACTCTGAGGGGTTAGGCCCTGTCAAAGAAGATAGAGGACGAAGGAAACCAAAGAACACTGGTCAGACTGTGGGGAGAGATCAGGTTCCAACGTAACCGCGGGGGCTCTCTGGGGAACATCGTCCAGTGGAGGACACCATCATCACACTGGAAGTAACTGGACAGACTATATCAGCCAGACCCCTCTTGATATGAAGATGACAACTCTCAGGTTCAGAGATGGGCAGCAACATGCCCAATGTCATGCTGAATCAATGGCAGAGCTGGGCTAGAGCCCAAAGACCGGGGATGCCAGTTTGGCTGCCATCAGCCCTTGGAGGCACAGTCTCAGGGCTACTCAGGAGTGCGGGGGGGGATAGGTGGGGAGAATCAGCAGATACCTGTGGAGACTGTGAACTCCAGAATTTCTCTGGAGTCCAGATTTCGGTTAAAGATCAACACTAAATTGAAGGGTCGGCCTCTCCGCAAGGGGAGCTCCTGGCTGGAGAACTTGTCTGTGTGATGCGCAGAGCGGTTGGAGGTCATCTGCCAGTTGACACTCTGGAGTCCTAAGGCTGTGAGACAGAGAAGAGAGCCTGAAGTCCTGGGAGGCGAGGAACGGAGGTGTGGGAAAGGGGGGCAAATTCCCCAAGGGGCAGCTTCTTGAACACCTTTCTAGGGAGAATCACATTGAAATCTTGATCCCGCATAGCAGGAATGTCACAGCCTTTTCTATTCAATCTTCCCAGACTCAGATACCCTAACTCACATGACACGAGGTCACAGAAATGCTCTGCCCTTTCAGACAGCAGAACCTCTCCACATGCTGTCCCCACTGCCGAGAGTGTCTTTCCCCCTCCACCTGGTGAACTCGGCCTTCTAGGAACAGGCCATGTGCTCTGTGACACTCCACTCAACCAGTCAGGAGAATGGTGTCACCAGCGCAAATACGTTTGTCCTGTTTTAGCATCCCTCATTATTTTGTAGATGGGGGCTCCAGCAGAACTGGGAGGAAGGGAGTTCTCTCAGCCCTGGTCTGGCCTGCTTTCTTACCCCCTGTGTCTCCCCAGACACCAGGGGCCTTTTACCACTCCCATTTCCAGCAAACGTTTACTTATGCATCCTTTACCTTGTCCATGTTTGCAGGGCCTTTGTGTCGGCCTGGGCCTCCAATGCCAGGAGGCGAGCCATGTCTCTGAGCAGCATTTCTATGCCTGAAGACTGGGAAGTCACTGGCCCAGAGAGGACTTGCAAATGCTCACAGGCAAGAGCTGTGTATAGGAGCCAGTCAAAGGCCTGTGGAGTCCCTGGATATGACGCCAATGACAAACGTCTCCAAAACCTTGCTCCCCCACTTCTCACATGGCTGTGGAGGTGACAGAGCTAAACTGAGAAGGGTTTATAGAGAAAACACGATGTGTGGGGAGTGGAGCCCATATAAACCTTTTGGGAAATCTTATTCCTTCAAATTAGGTTTAAGACATTATGTCACCCATTCCTCTGCAAACCAAACTGGTCTCTGTCTTTACGACGAGGCCACAACTATGAGAAAGTGATGGCCCATCCCAGGGCCAGACATAATCCCTTTTTTATGTGTCTGTTTCTCTCCATCAGAATGTGCCTTCTTGATTTTCATATGCTGATGTCTAGCACATTGCTTGACTGTACTAGGCTAATTAAATAAATAAATGAAGGAAGGAACAAATGAACAAAGAAAAAACTAATGTCATGGGCCGGCCCGTGGCTCACTCGGGAGAGTGCGGTGCTGATAACACCAAGGCCTCAGGTTCGGATCCCGTATAGGGATGGCCGGTTCGCTCACTGGCTGAGCGTGGTGCTGACAACACCAAGTCAAGGGTTAAGATTCCCTTACCGGTCATCTTTTAAAAAAAAAAAAAAAAAAAACTAATGTCATGAGATGACCATCATGACTACAGCTCAAAATTTCGTACTTAAGGAAAGGTGAATACGGGGCATGTGTTCAATAAACATATATACAGAGCACCTATTGTTTGTAGTACACTATGTTAGGCACAGTGTTAGGAGTGTAGAAATACCTGAAGTGTAGTTTTACCTCTTAAAGAGCTTTAGCAGCGGGTAAGCAAATGTAAGTGATAATGAACGATGGAATAGGGTAAATCCAGACGTCCCTGATGAAAAGTGCATGAGAGATGCCAGCAGAACAGAGTCACTTTTGGCTGTAGGGAGCAGGAAAAGCTTCATTGAAAATGCTGGTTCTGGGCCGGCCCGGTGGCGCACTGGATAGTGCGCTGCTTGGGAGTGCGGCAGCGCTCCTGCCCGAGGGTTCGGATCCCACATACAGACCGGTTCCCGCTCACTGGCTGAGCGAGGCGTGGGAGCAACGCCGAGGGTTGCGATCCCGTTGCCGGTCCCCGGTCCGGTACGGGGGCAACACTGGGGGTTGTGATCCGTTGCCGGACACGGAAAAAAAAAAAAAAAAAAAAAAAAAAAAAGAAAATGCTGGTTCTTGCAAGGAGAGAGCATTTTGTTCAGTGCCACTGGGGCAACCTGCATTCTAGACAACGAGGAGAGGCTCCAGAGGCACAGGAGGGCATATGTAATTTGACTAGAGCAGAGGTCCTGCTCTGAGAAGAGAGAAAGGTGGGACAAGATTGAGTGGGGGACCAGGGCAGGGCTGGGGAGGGGGCTCCCATGAAGTAGATTTGGGGACCAGGCAGAGGGTCACCATAGGTGCTCTCTCAAGTAAAACGCAGGCTCTCTGGGGTGGTGAGCCAAACACTGCTCCTGGAGAGGGGGGCTCAGGAGTCGGTCTCGCCACCAGCTCAGGGAGCTAAAGGCTCATTCGTTCATACATCCACCCACTCATTCATTCATTCATCCAACAAATATTTATTGAAAGAATAAATTAATACATTTTTGCACAAATTCAGGGAAACTAAAATATTCATGCAATGAACAAGAATCTAATGAATGAAGGAAAGAGAAAAGGGAGGACAGGAGGGACAGAGGGAAGGAGGAAAAAAAGATGAACAGTCGCATACACAAATATAGACTGAAGACAGCCCAGATCTTAGACATTCTCTGGCAAACACTGAGCTCTACATGGCTTGTGTACAGCCGGGCTGCTAGGTTTCTCTAGGGCAATGGCCCCTGACTTTTTCAATCCCTGCCTCCTACCAATCTTGCTCACTACCTTCTGTGCACCCCTGCCAGTTGAGAAAGTAAAGTAGCACTTTACTTTCTTTCTTGTCTTAGAAAAAAGAAGGGTTTCAGACCACAGGAGCCTCCCCAGAAATTCCTCACCCCCGTCAACCCCAAAGGATGCACGTCCCTCTCCAGGTGAAGCTCATATTCTAGACCACAAGCTCTTTGAGAGCAGAAAGTATGTCCCCAGACAGGCCTCTGTCCAGGAGGGACTCCGCATTTCTAGCTGGCATCTGCCTCCCCTCCAGCAGGCCACTCCCTTCTTTGCTCTAGCAAAGGTTGTGCACTATTTGCTGTGGCTGTGTCAATAGTAGAAGTCTCTCCTATTCATCCCAAACAACAGCTTGTCCTATGGAGAATGACAATGAAAAGACTGAGCTGCAGGGTGCCTAGGCTGCAGAGACGCCATCCCACCAGGGACACCTGCAGAAAGGAGGCGGGGGGCACTTATCATGCCCCACCCTGTGAACTCCGGGGTGATTGTGGTGGTGATGATCATAGAATTAGGTGAAGTTTATGGGCATCTATGTGCCAGTCATCATTCAAAGTGTTTCCATGCTTTAGCCCATCAACGCTGTGAGGTGGGCACTTGTAAGATCTTTTTTTTTCAGAGGGTGGAGCCAAGGCATAGGGAAGCCAGGTACTTTGGTCATGGTCACCCCACTCCTGAGCTCACACTCACTATCTCTGCCTCTCTGCCACCAAGCGTGAGCCCGACAGCTCAAGGGAGACTTGCCCTGCATTAAGGTGGTTGTGGGATATGCAAGGCCCCCCTGAGCTGAAGGGGGAGGAGAAGTGGGACTCCCATTTGTCATCAGCCTACTGTATGTCATCTGCAATTGACAGTATACAGAACACTTTATGTATATCATCGATGAACTCTCACAACCGGAAACCGAGGCTCAGGGAGACAAAGTGCCTTATCTGAGGTCCTATACCTAGCAGTCAGCAGAGCCAGGATCCTGCATCCAGATGTCACATAATAAGAAATATATATTTCGTCTCCACCTTTTCCTGGCACACAGCTCCTAACACCCTTGGAATCTCTGAAATGCTGAATGTCTTTTTGTATGTTAATGAGATGACTGTGGTCTGGGGGCTTCTGGATAGTCTCAATATGGCTGCTGGTTGTCAGGGGAACCAACCACATGGTCAGAGGACTGGAAATTTCAGTCTCATCCCCACTCCGACCCTCATGGAATGGGGAGGGACGGGAGATTGACTTAATAGCCAATGACCAATCAGTTAATAAACCATGCCTAGGTAATGCAGCCTCCACAAAAGCGCAAAAGGACAGGGTTTGCAGAGCTTCCAGGTTGGTGACTACGTGGAGGTGTGAGGAGGGTGGTCCTCCAGAGAGGGCATGGAAGCCCCGTGCCTCTCCCCCACACATCACCCCTCCCCCATAACTCACCCCACGCATCTTCCATCTGGCTATTCCTGAGTTGTCTCCTTTTATAATACATCAGTAATCTAGTAAGTAAACAGTTCTCTTGAGTTCTGTGAGCAGTTCTGGCAAACCCTCAAACATGAGGAGGGGGTTGTGGGAACCCCCAATTTAGAGCCAGTTGGTCAGAAGCACAGGTGACAGCATGGACTTTTGAATGGTTTCTAAAGTGTGTGGAGGGGGTAACCTTGTGGGACTCAGCCTTAACCTGCGGGGTCCACGCTAACTCCAGTTAGTGTCAGAACTGCATTAAATTGCAGAACACCAGTCAGTGACCACTGAGAATTGGAGAATTGCTTGGTGTAGGGAAACTCCCACCCTACACCAAGTGGGAGAAGTGGCTAGAAGTACTGAGAATAGACTAGAAGAAAAAAGAGTGTTTCTTTTTCACAAGTTCTTACTGACCCTACTTATCGGCATAGTCCCCAGTTCTCCTTCTGGCAGGGGGTCCCTTGGAGGACCTTGAGTCCAGAAGGTGCCCTTGGAGGCACCTGTATCCTGACAAACAGGAGTGAGTGAGTGCCTGGAAGGGATGAATGCATTCCAAGAGGGCGGACTTCAGGGGGCTGAGTAAAAGGGGAGCAGCATGCCTGTGCACCCCTGCGTGGGGAGAATAGGCCAAGAGCATGCCCCTAAAGCCTCCCGTGTGGCTTCTGAAGCCCTTCTCCTTCCACTGGCTGCCTCCCTCAGTCATTGTTCCACCCCAGAACCCTAGGATTGGTTCTGCCAGCCCCCAATCAAGGACCTGATGATTCGTCTGTGGATATCTAAGGCCTTTCCTCCTCCCCACCCCCGCCACACCACCACCCTTGACAGAGCGCTGATCACAGCCTACTCTGCTGGAATATGTCGGAAGGGAAAGGGAGAGAACGTAGCCAACCATGGAAGGTTCTTCTTGAGTTTAGAGCTTCATGTACCTTTATGAGCCTCAGAGCTGTTTTCTGCACCAGGCTGGGTGAAGGGAGGGGACAAAAGCATCATCTCTACTATGAACTCATCAACTTACACACTTAAAAAACATCAGAGGGAAAAGAAACCCTAGAGACAGATCCCATACTCCTAACCCTTACTCTGCATGTGAAGACACGCAGAGGCGGTTTGCCTTCAGAGCTATGTCTCTGGATTCCCATTCCAGTGCCCACCTCACGATTCCAGGAACCTCCAAGTCAATGCTTAGCTCCAGTGTCAGGCCTGGGGCAATTTTCCTGAGAATATCAATGCCACCAGCAGTCCCAATGGGGCAGAGACGGATACATGTCTATCCTAATCTTTATTTGCTCCTTCCTTCCTGGTAATAAAATCCCCCATAGCAATAGACACTACGTTTCCCAGGCTCCACTGCAGCTGTGTGGTCACACGAATAATTTCTGGCCAATGACTTGTAGGCAGTAGTTCTATGTATTAACTTCCACGAAGTCTCTTTTTCTTTTTATAAAATTGAAGTAAAATGTACATGCCATAAAAACCACCATTTTAACCATCTAAAAGTGTACAATTCAGTGGCACTTTGTATGTTCACAGTGTTGTGCAACCATCACCACTATCTCGTTCCAGAACATTTTTATCATCCCCCAAAGAAACCCCCCCTCTGCAAAGAGTCACCCCTTATCGCCTCCTATGCCTGGCCTCTGACAATCACTCATCAACTTTCTGTCTGTCTCTACGGATTTGCCTATTCTGGACATTTCATATAAACTTCATATAAACGGAGTCACACACTATGTGGACTTTGGGTCTGTCTTTTGTCACATAGCATGACATTTTCAAGGCTCATTCGTGTTATAGGATGTATTAGTAGTTCACACTTTTCTTATGGCTGAATAATATTCCATTGTACGGATATACCATACAGTGTATGTTTACCTGTTCATCTGCTGATGGGCATTGAGTCGTTTCCACCTTTTGGCTACTGTGAATGGTGCTGCTATGAACATTCATACGCAAGTATTCATTTGACTACCTGTTTTCAATTTTTTTGAAGTAACCTCTTTTTAAAAACAGTTGGCAAATGCTGGCCCGTTTTCCTCTCTCTTCCTCCACCTAGCTGTCTGGAGAGTGGGTGTGATGTGGACAGGTCTCTGGTGGCCGTCTCAGACCAGGCAGGGCTGTACCCTAGAGTGGGGAAGTTGACAGAGCCTGGACCCCTGAGGATTGGTCAGCCTTATCTCCCCAGACTGCCTATATCCAGACCTCTTGCCTAAGGAAGAAATAAACTTCTGTCTTATTTATTTTTCTAAGCCATTGTCATTTAGGGGATTCACTGTCATTCACAGCCAAACCTAATCATGTACACCTGTTAATGTAACCCTTGTTCACTTATTCTGTGGTTCACCTTTGGCAGAGGTAACATGAGAAACACAGAGAAGCTTCCAGACTGCGAAAAGGAAGTTACTAGTGAGCCGTCTCAATCTTCATCAGCCTGGCTCTGTAATCGAGTCACCTGCAGCAAGCAGGTGAGAATGACTTGGTTGCTGGGTGTGTGACTGGGGTTTTCACCTCCTATTCCTGGAAGGACCTCACACCGTAGAGGAGCTGGCAGGTGGCCCAACATGGCATGATGGACACTCCAGTGGCGGGGACTCTGCCAGGTGTCCCGACTCTACTTCNTCCAGAACATTTTTATCATCCCCCAAAGAAACCCCCCCTCTGCAAAGAGTCACCCCTTATCACCTCCTATGCCCGGCCTCTGACAATCACTCATCAACTTTCTGTCTGTCTCTACGGATTTGCCTATTCTGGACATTTCTATAAATGGAATCACACACTATGTGGACTTTGGGTCTGTCTTTTGTCACATAGCATGACGTTTTCAAGGCTCATTCGTGTTATAGGATGTATTAGTAGTTCACACTTTTCTTATGGCTGAATAATATTCCATTTTACGGATATACCATACAGTGTATGTTTACCTGTTCATCTGCTGATGGGCATTGAGTCGTTTCCACCTTTTGGCTACTGTGAATAGTGCTGCTATGAACATTCATACGCAAGTATTCATTTGACTACCTGTTTTCAATTCTTTTGAAGTAACCTCTTTTTAAAAACAGTTGGCAAATGCTGGCCCGTTTTCCTCTCTCTTCNGATGGAGACCCCATGAGTAAATATATTCTACACTGTGCTTACGTACTTGGATCTATAACTGTCAGAGTTTCACTGAACAGTACAAGTGCTGCTTACTATAACATACTCTGGTATTTTCTTTTCTGCTTCATTCTTTTTGAAAATTGCTGGTCACAATCGACTAAAGTGGTTTCACAACCTGCTAATGGGTGGCAACTGGC
>NW_007736239.1:1334-6784 GCF_000696425.1 Galeopterus variegatus | reverse complement strand
CCCCCCCCCCCCCCCCCCCCACCCCCGCCTCTGGACACAGGGAACGGTGGCTCCAACTCCTGGCCAGCCCCACCCCTGGCTCCAAGGTCACGGGTGCATTCCTGCTCAGCTCCCTCCTCTCCTTTCTTTCTTTCTAGCCTGGGCCATTTCCTTTCAGCTTCTCCCACGTTCAGACACAGTCCAGCCCTGTGCAGCACAGGTGGCATAATTTCTTGGCAACCAGGCAGCGGGAAGCCTGGGGCTCTGCTGTGGGACAGAGCGAGGGGCTGGTGAAGCTCCCTGGGACGAAGAGGAATGAGCCCTGGACTGGTGGCCTGGACAGGCTGAGAGGCCTTGGGCAAGGGTCTCCATGTCTCTGAATCATACTTTCCTCACCAGCAGAAAGGGGATAATGAAACCTGGACACCCTCCCTTGTAGGGTTATTGTTGGGATCCAAGCACTGGGGCCCCCAGAGGTGGGGGAAATGAACACCTTGGGAGCCCACATATAAAGGCAAAAACAACACAGGAGTAGAGGAGGGTTTGAGCTTTTTATGGGCTGCTCTTGAGGACCTCCTATGTGCCAATGTGCCAAGCATCTTATCTACGTTATGTCCTTTAATAGTCTCAAAAACCCTATGATGTCGTTATACCCATTTTACAGATGAGGGATTTGGAAGTCCAGTCTGGTTAAGTCACTTGCCCAATATCACATGCTCAGAGCCTGGACCCAAGCCCAGACTGGAAGCCTTTTTTCCCGGACCAAATATGACACCAAGCTGCTGCCCTACAGCCACCCAAGGTGGTTGTGGTAGTAACCATTCGGGCACAGTTCCTGGAAGCTTCCAGAGAGAAAGGGCCATCTACAGCCTACTCTCTGCCTAGACACCAAGTGTCAGGGTGAGAGGAGAGGAAGGGCTCTTTGGCCAATTGCCCTTCCAAAGAGAGTTTAGAACCCTGCAGACCAGTGGCTGTCAGCCCTAGCTGCACAGAAGACTCCCCTGGAGGTTGTTACATTGGTCTGAGCTCCACCCCAGACAACTCAGACAAACTCATTTAGAATCTCTGGGTTAGGGACAGCACTGTTACTCTTTTCAAAGCTCTCCAGGTGATTCTAAGGTGCAGATAGGACTGAGAATCCCTTCCTTAGGTCTCTGTATCCTTTTACACTCATGGAAGCTTTCATGTTAATTATCTCACCTGAGCCATGCAGACTCCCTCGGAACCCTCCTCTCAGCCCCCACCAAAGAACTTGGGACCTTGTCCCCTCCACTCCAAGTGGCAAGGAAGAGAATTTCCTCACTGCAGCGCACGCCCCAGCCCGGCATGCAGGCCCTCCGGAGGAGAGTGACTGCCTCATCTGCGGAGCACAGCCCTGCAGGGTGGAGGCAGCAGGGAGAAGTTATTTGAGGTGAACAAGAGAAACACACAGTCGCAAGAACTGGGGACTTGGGAATGTAAGAAGGGGCTGGCGAGGGGGGCGTGGGAGGACTTGTGTAGCGAAGCTCTTAATGGAGGGTTCCCCTGGGAATTGCACTTGACTGAAAAATGGGCTTCATCTCGTAGGGTCTTTTCTTAAGACCTCAAGGCAAAGAGAAAACTCATGAAGGGGGATCCCAAGTAATAATAAGGTGTGGTGACTAAGCATCTGTGAGGTGGATATCACAAGAAGCCCATTGTAGAGATGGGAAGACTGAGACACACAGGTTATGTGACCCGCTCCAGACCACTCAGCTAGAAAGGGACGAGCTGAGATTCAATCCAGAGAGCGGCCCTGGACTTGTGCTCTCAACCCCTCGGCTATCCTGCCTCTGCACATAGCCCTACAGTAACGCAATCTGTGCAGCCCTCATTTCGGCTAGTATGAAGCTGCCGGGTGGCCTGTCCCTGGTGAACAGGAAGCAGCTGCAGCCCCAGGTAGGAGACAGTGGGCAGGGTGGAGGCAGCTGGTCCTTACTTCAAACACTGAGCAGCTGGAGCCACAGGATGCTGAGCCCAGACGGGGGATCTGCTTTTCACAGTGTGCAGATCTTGCTCTGGTCCAGATGGCTGAATCAGGGAGTTTTAGAAGATTTACAGAAGAGAAGAAGGCAGGAACCCAGGAGGAATTCCTGACTGCTTCCATGGGAGAAAGTGCCACCGTGTCCTAGCTTTAGGGGAAAATATTTTGTGGCAGAGCCACAGGCCCAGATGTTGCAATGTTGCAGGTCCTCTGGAAACTGGGAAATGAAGCCCAGAGAGGGTAAGTCCCTGAAGCCAGGGCCAGTGCTCCACCCACCAAAGTAGTTGGCAAGAAAACTCTCTGCTCCAGCGAGACAGAGCTGTTAGTCCCCCAAACAGAGGTTCTGCTCTTTCGCACGCAGAAGTTGGGGTTTAGGTTTGTACCTCGAGAACTCTGCCTTTAATCCATGGCCTCCAAGTGGCTTTGGGGACGGAGAGCAAAGCTTTCCCTCCACACTGGGCCCAATCTGTGTTTACAGTCGCACTCCTGTTCCCTGGAGTGCTGAACAGGCCAGGCCTCCTCCACCACCAGGGTTGCCATCCACGGCCCAGGCTGCCCTCTGCACCAAGGGGCAGAATAACTGAACACCCTCTGATTCCAACAAGAGCCTTAAATTAGGAGCTGGACATAGGGTCCTCTCAAACCAGCACACATGTGATCCTCACACTCCCCGGTCACACCTGCCTACACACCCACTTTTATTTTCCTGTTCCCTCTGCCCAGAACATCCTCACTCCACAAAACCATTCCAGACCAAGTGCAACTCATCGTCCATGACCAAGTGCCATGTACTGCCCGGGCTTTCCTATCCCAAGTCCCAGCCAAGATTAATCTCCTCCTCCTTTCCATCCCCATAGCACTCAGTTTGCATTTGTCCTGCAGCCTGATGACAGCCCACCCTGCATGCTGCTTACCTATGGACTGGCATTACCAAGCACTACTAGACTGAGGGCAGAAACTGCACCCATTTATCTCTGTTCTCCATGGCTCCTAGCTCAGCCCCTTCCCTTAGGTGTCCAACACGTACATTCATTCACCAAAGAAACACTGAGCACTTCCCGGCTGAGTGACTGGGAGCTGAGCTAGGAGCTGCATGTGCGACAAATTTAAGGCACTAAAAGTATTCACCTGTGTCTCCTCCATGTTTTTTTTAATGGATTTTCTCCCAACCAGCCATTGTCCTCATTCTCCAAGATCACCTCTGATTTAGATGTTGAGCTCTAAGAGCTCGCTGTATTAATGAATCACAGGAACCATCACAATGGGCCTCGGTGAGGTCAAGTGGGGCGGGCTCACACTGGGCAGGCTGTGCACGTGGGCCCACTGTGCATCCTGGACAGGGCTGTGTACGCACACCCCTAGGGGCTGGGCACATGCTGGGGCCCATCCACATCCTGTCCCTGGTTTCCTTTCATAGGGAGAGAGAAGTTTGTACTGGAAGGGCCTCAAGGTCTATCTATTTCAAGCCCTTCATCCTGGAAACCTGAGGTCTGGTAGTGGCAGGAAGCACACAAGCAGTTCGTAGCAGAGCTCAGATGAGAAGCCAGGTTCAGGATCACTTTCCTGTGTCCCGGATGTCACACACACTCATGTATGAACTGAGTTCTGGTGGCAGGACACTGGAAAGGGTACTGCTGGGGCCTCTTAGGGATCTGCTGCCAACTTGCTGTGTGATCTTGAGAAGACTCACCCCGTCCTAGGCCTCAGCCTTCTCCTGTGGGGAGGGAGGTGGGCTGGATGATAGCTAACTTCCCCTCTTGCTAAAGTCTGCAGGATCGGAGCTCCTCTTAGCATCCCAGTTGTGCTGTACATTCACAGGAGGACATGCGAGATGGGCTGGGACCCATTTTAGCAACCATCCTGTCCTGGTCTTCGTGATTTCTGAAACAGCCAGCATTTGCCTTTTGCATCTGGCTCAGTGATTTCTTTGGCAAACCTTCCCCCATTCCTAACCTCCATTTACAATATTTTACAGGTTTGACTCATGCCTTGTTTAGGTTTGGCGTCACTGTCAAGCCACTAGGCTGAGCACCTGTGACAGGTGGTAATTAGCATGCTGCTTAGCAGAGGTGCTGATTAACAAGGGCCCAAATCCTCGACAGTAACCGCAGAGTTAAAGAACCTGTGCTGCCTGTTGCTCTTTTTCACCCCTTCCATGGTGCTGTGCGTAAGCACCGTGACAATCTTGTGGCTCACCTGCTTCCCCTGCTACTGGTAGGCTCAGCTCATCAAGTAGTCACTTTCAAAGAGCCTGCTGGCGCTTCCGATGTGTAGTTTACTTAGCATTCCAGTGAAGCCGATGTTTTCTTTCAAATCATCTTACATGCTGTCACTCTCTCACTCCCTTACAGCTGAGATGTGCTGTGCTTTGCCCAAGCTACTGACAGCTGGATCAAACTTCATTGGAAACCCGGGAAGCAGGTCCCATCTGGCTTGACTTGACATTTGACAACCAATGTGTAAAAGGACACCAACAAGGCAAAGGTCATCCTCTATCTAAGGGAACACGACTTCTAGCTGCGTTGAACACCCTGCCCATTACTTAGAACTACATTCCAATCATGTTCCATCTGGGAATGTGCTAGAGGGACCAGGCAGCCACTGAGAAAGAGCCATCTCTGAATAGAATCCTAAAATACTAAGACCCAGTCTTCAGGACCCCCAAGGCAGACAGATGTCCCCCCAGACACTCTGGCCTCTCAGTTGGCTCAAGGAAAACACGGCTTCCAGTGAGGACCTGGTGGAGACGGTGCCACACTCACCAGTCATGTTGCGCCTTCCTTTGCCTCTTCTTGGGCTCGTCTGGAAATGGCACGGACAGACAGTGTGGGGAGACGGCTGCCAAGGATTGCCTTACCATTTATAGAAGCCTCTCCTCCACACCTCAATTAGAATTCTAATGAGGTGGGAGAGGCACCAGGTCATTCCTGTAGTGCCTGTAAACGTTTCACTTACGACATACTTGTCACCCAATGGAAGGTCATCAAGCTTGTGCAAGACCAGCTTCGGGAGAAGGGAGGAGATAAGACAGACACTTGAATAGTTTGCTTTTATGATTTTTTAAATAGATGAACAATTTCCTGGATTGTAGCATTTAGGAAACGATGCCATGTGCTTCTCGAAGTATCTTGTCCAGATCTGACAGTAGGAGGTCCTCTCTGAGTCAAATGTCTCAGCAGAATCCATAAGCAGAAGATTGTGACCTCCTTTCTGGCTATTTGCATATATTAGCGTTTCCCCTTGAACCAGGCATGTGAGACACATCATAGTTCGTCTGCTCTGGGTCGCAGTGCAGCAGAAAGAGCATTTGGTTTGGAGTTAGAAGCCCTCAGGTCCAGTGCTGGCTGGGTCCTGGCCGTCACTAAACCTTGAAGCCTGGAAACCTGGGTTGTGACTGGGGACAATCATGCCCACCCTTCTCAACTCACCAACAATCACATGAGATGGTGCAAGTGCTAGATGTGTGTGT
>NW_007736239.1:0-374 GCF_000696425.1 Galeopterus variegatus | reverse complement strand
AGTTAAACAAAAAGGTGTGGGGAGAAGCTCTGACAGTTCACAATTTTTTGTTTGCTTGTTTTTTTTTAAGGAAATATGTTTTTCCAAAGATCCTATCGTGAATATATTCAAGTATCAAGATTTCCTGTGATAGACAATGGAGATAATATATTTTTAAAAAGTAATGCTTCAAGGAGTCATGACAGAGCAGAAATTTCCCAGTGCGGGAGCGGGAATGAACACCAAGCACCGTGATGATGAGGGTGGATCTTCAGGGAGGAGGTGGGAAGAATGGATCTTGAGAAAGGCAAGGCTGAATACACAGGTGGCTTGGAAAAATTCATAAAGAAGAATCAATGCCCTTCCTCCACCCTCTGTTCTCCATTTGAGGACCT
>NW_007736238.1:58113-67044 GCF_000696425.1 Galeopterus variegatus | reverse complement strand
AAATGACACCACTTTGTGTTTAGTCTCTTTTTCTTACTGTTTGTGTGCATGTGTTTGTCTGCGGGTGCATATAAACATTTCTGAAACTAAGTAACTTTAAATGTAAAGTAAATGGAATATAAACTTTAACTCAGTAATGTTTATTTCAAAATTATCTCTATATTTACTTTTCTGTGCTCTATTTTCAAGCATCTCAACTGAAATGTTATCTCATTTGTCTATTTGTTTATAGCAAGTTGATAGAAGCAGTTTTCAGAGAAAGTAACCAGAAAAATTAAAATTTAAGCTCCCTACCACTCAGAGTGGTAGGGAGCTGCAAAGAGTGAGGCCCCCAATCTTACGGTAAAAACAAGCCAGCCAAGCAGCAAATCATAAAGTTTTGGGGATCCACTGGAGTGCTGAGGTTGCAAAGCAACCAATTGGTTCCAAGTCTAAGGAGAGACAGGCAGAGAGAAAAGACTGTGACACTGGCTTTCTTGTGCAAGAAACAGACTCCCATTGGTAGGAGTAGTTCAGCAGTTCACAGTACATTGACCTTCTCCTTGTCGTAATTATGTTCAAGATCCTCTCTTCTAGCTATTTAGAAGTATACAATGCACTATTATTAGCTATAGTCAGCCTAGAACACCGCAGCTTATTCTATCTACCTCTAACTTTGTACAGTTAATGTACCCCTTCTCCTCCTTGCTTACCTCTTCCCTTCCCAGCCTCTGGTAACCATTATTCTACTTGCTGCTTCTGTGAGAACCACTTTTTTTTTTTCCTTTCCTAATTTCACATATGAATGAAATCATGTGATATTTGTCTTTCTGTGCCTGGCTTACTTCACTTAACATCATGGTGTCTAGTTCAATCCACGTTACTACAAATGACAGGATTTCATTTTGTTTTAATAGCTGAGTAGTATTCCATTGTGTATACACACCATATTTTAAAAATCCATTCATCCATTGATGGACGTTTGGGTTGAGTCTAGTTCTTGGCTGTTGTAAATAGGGCTGCAATGAACATAGGAGTGCAGGTGTCTCTTCCATATATTGATGGTATTTCGTTTGGATATATACCCAGTAGAGGGATTGCTGGGTGAAAAGGTAGTTCAGTTTTTAGTTTTTTGAGGAACATCCACACTGTTTTCCATAATGGTTGTAGTAATTTGCGTTTACACCAACAATATATGAGCTTTCCCTTTTCTCTCATCCCCACCAGCAATTTGTTATTTTCTGTCTTTTTGATAACGGCCATTCAAACTGAAGTAAAATGGTATCTCATTATGGTTTTGATTTGTATTTCTCTGATGCTTAGTGATGTTGAGCATTTTTTTGAATACCTGCTGTCCATTTATAAATCTTCTTTTGAGAAATGTCTATTCAGGTTCTTTGCCCATTTTTTAATGGGGTTATTTATTTTTTTTTTGAGTTTCTTATATATTTTGGATATTAGCCTCTTGTCTAACATGTAGTTTGCAAACATTTTCACCCATTCTGTAGGTTGTCTCTTCACTTTGTTGATTGTTTTCTTTTTTGTATTGAAGCTTTTTAGTTTGATATAATCCCATTTGTCTCTTTTTGTTTTGTTGCCTGTGCCATTAAAGTCTTGTTCAAAAAAGTGTTGCCCAATTTCATGTAGTACTTCCCTTGTGTTTAACAGTACCATGCCATTTTGGTTACTATAACTTTGTAGTGTATTGATATAATCCCATTTGTCTCTTTTTGTTTTGTTGCCTGTGCCATTAAAGTCTTGTTCAAAAAGTGTTGCCCAATTTCATGTAGTACTTCCCTTGTGTTTAACAGTACCATGCCATTTTGGTTACTATAACTTTGTAGTGTATTTGAAATCATGTATTGTGATGCCTCCAGCTTTGTTCTTTTTGTTCAAGATTGCTTTGGCTATATGGGGGGTTAGTATGGACATTCTGATGATATTAATTCTTCCTGCCCATGAACATGGGATATCTTTCCTTTTATTTGTGTTTTCTTCAATTTCTTTTATCAACATTTTATGGTTTTCATTGTGGAGATCTTTCACATACTTGGTTAAATTTATTCCTAGGTATTTCAATTTTTTAGAAGCTATTATAAATGGGATTACTTTCTCTATTTCTTTTTGATGTTTTAGTATTGGCATATAAAAATAATATTTGATTTTTTTATGTGAAAACTGAATTTTGTTTATTTATTTTTTAATATTTGATTTTTTTATGTTGATTTTGTATCGTGCAACTTTATTGAATTCATTTACTAGTTCCAGCAATTTTTTGGTGGAGTTTTCAGGATTTTTTATATATATAATCATGTCATCTGCAAATAGGGATAGTTTGATTTCTTCCTTTCAAATTTGGATGCCATTCATTGCTTTCTCTTGCCTTACTGCACTGGCTAGAAGTTCTAGTGCCATGTTGAATAAGAGTGGAGAAAGTGAGCATCCTTGTAATGTCCCAGATCTTAAAGGAAAAGTCTTTGACTTTTCTCTATTTAGTATATTGGCTATGGGTTTGTCAAATATGGTGTTACTGTGTTGAAGTACATTCCTTCTATACATAATTTGTTGAGTGTTTTCATCCCAAAGGGACACAGAATGTCATCAAATGCCTTTTTTGCATCTATTGAAATAATCTTATGTTTTTTTTCTTCATTCTGTTGATGAAGATTATTTTAAACTAATAATAACATAACTTTGATTGCTAAGAAGAGAGAAAACTGAAGCAGACTCTATGCTTTGATGTCATTCCACCCCTTCTTTTGACATTTTAATGTTATATATTATAACATTCAATATTGCCTATCTCTTATATAGTAGTTGGTTTTGCTATTATTTTAATAGGCTTCAAAGTTAGGTGGCTTATTCATCACCCTTAAGCATTGGAGTATTCTGAATTTGTCTGTGTCCTTACTTTACTAGTGAGTTTTATAGCTTCACATGTTTTCTTATTACACTTTAATATCTTCTTTCAGATAGAAGAAATTTCTTTAGCATTTCTTATAAAGCATGTCTAGTGTTGATAAAATCTCTTAGCTTTTCTTTGTCTAGGAAAGTCTTTACTTCACCTTCATATTTGAAGGTTAGTTTTGCCAGCAAAATTCAGAATTCTTAGCCGACAGTCTTTTTTGTTTGTTTGTTTTTCCAGCACTTTGTTTATACCTTGCCTCTCTCTCCTGGCCTGTAGGGTTTCTTCAGAGAATTCTGTTGAGAGCCATATTGGGGCTCAGAAGAATGCTACATATTTCTTTTCTCCTGCTGCTTACAATATTCCTTCTTTGCTTTTGGTTTTTAAGAATTTGATTATGATGTGCCTTGGGGAATTCCTCTTTGGCTTGAATCTGTTTGGTGAACTCTGAACTTCCTGTACCTTGATGCTTGTCATTTCTCTCCATACTTGGGAAATTTTCAGCTATTATTTCTGTAAATATGCTGTCTAGATTTTTTTCCTTTCTTGTCTCCTTTGGGCATTCCAATTATGCATAGGTTATTTCACTTGATGGTGTCCCATAATTCCTGCAGTTATGGCTTATTTTTCTTATTCTTTTTTCTTTTTGTTCCTCTGATTGGGTAGTTTTTTATGTTTTTGTCTTCATACTCACTGATTCTTTTATCTGACCAAGTCTTTTTTTGGAGCTTTCTATTGGGTTTTTCAGTTATATAATGCATTATTTTTAGAATTTCTATTTTTAAAAAAAATTGATTCTATTTCTTTGTCTAGTTCCTTGCTGTGCTCCTGGATTGTTTTACAAATATCATTTAATTTTCTACTTCTATTTTCTTGTGACTCCCTGAACTTCTTTAGAAGGATTATTCTGAATTATCTGTCAGGCATTTCATAAATATGCCATTCTTTGGCTCCATTGCTGGAGCTTTGCTGGTTTCTTTTGCTGGTGTCATATTTCTCTGTTCTTCCTCAGTCTTTGTGTTTTTACATTGATGCCTGTGCATTTGAGGAGACAGCTACCTCTTCCAGCTTTTGCAGATGTTCTTTGGTGGTGTTCAATTGAACTTTATCCTTGGCCTGCAGTTGTTTTCCATTCTGTAGAGGATTTATACCAACCACTGCCATTTGAACAATGCACCAGAACTAACTTGCTCTCCTGCCAATAAGTCCCAGGTTAGGGAAGACTTATCACAGAGACCAGAATTTAGTTAGGCTCTTTAGTCACTTCTGGGTCTTGGGAAGACTCCATGGGAGCAACTGGTCTCTGTGGAAAATCTGTTGTGCGACTGAGTTTTTCTGATTGATTGTGTCCACTAAAGCCTTGTGGCACTGGCAGGTTTTCACTGAGTGACTGCTGTGATGATCAGGATGCAGATGAGCTGCCAATATCATGCTTCAGTGTATCCCAGGTAGATTAGTCCCCCTAGCACTTCAAATGTTTCCTGCAGAGGAGGCCCCAGAGGTGTCACCCATGATGACTCACAGACCATTGGGCAAATTGAACACCCACCTCCTTCTTTCTTCTGTCATCTATGAGACCACAGGTCTAGTGTACTTCATCATGAAGAGTACTATTCCAGCCTGGAGTAAGGGGATGGAGTGCTCCAATGCGATTCTTTCCTCCTGCTGGTTGTTGCTTCCCCTTCTATGCAGCTACTGTCATCTATGAGACCACAGGTCTAGTGTACTTCATCATGAAGAGTACTATTCCAGCCTGGGGTAAGGGGATGGAGTGCTCCAATGCGATTCTTTCCTCCTGCTGGTTGTTGCTTCCCCTTCTATGCAGCTGTGAGGAAACTTCGTGAACAGCTACACTATCTTTGAGATAAATGAGGCATTCTGAAGTGATCTTTTTTTTTCAACAGTCATGGCACTTTTTTCCCCTGCAGGCTCCGAGTAGCTTCTCATAAACCGTGCTGTGCTGGCTTTGCAGACTCTAGGGAGCTTCTCTGTGTGCTGTGCTACACCAGCTTAGGGGAGCAGCTGAGGATATTTGAAGTGATCTTCCCTTCCTCCTCCAGGGCTTTCCATGCCTTTGTGGGCTCAGTGGGTCTCTTCGCCTCTTCCTTTGAACTCGGATGATTTCAGGATGACAATTTTGTACTTTAACCATTGATTTCTTTTGGTGGGAGAGGAAGCGATGCCAGGGGTTGGCTACTCCACCATCTTAGTGACATCACTCTCCTAAAATTTTGTTTTATCTTTGCTACAAAGGCAGGAGTGAATTGACACCAGCCTCAGATGATAGTCATTTGGAGAGAATCCATAACTGATGGTTGACTTTCAGAGGCATATTTACCAAACTGAGTAGTCATTAATTAATTAGGAAGATTTAAAACCAGTTCTAATGTTTACTAATTACCATGGCTCTATGATTTTAATTGCTGACTTGTCTTAAGATTAGACAAAAACCATACATACCTGAAACTGTTAAATAGAATTATTATTTTTCCAAGTTTGGCATGGCTAGCTTTCATGTTAAGCTATATATATTTTTTTATTTTTTATTTTAATTTATCAATATACAATATTGTTGATTTTCATGTCCCTTTACCAATTAAGCTATACTTCTATTGCTGAAAATTTCACTGTTTATGAGATGTTAAGATAAACCAAAGTGGACTTCTACTGTCCAGATGTTTATGTTTTGGACAATGTGCTGAGATTATCCAGCCTCAGTCTCTGAAGATCAAAGCCTGCAATGTTTTAATCAAAAACTTTTAGGATACTTCTCCCTACTATTATATATAACAGGCTCAATCAAAAACATTAATTTCTGTAGTATTATTTCAAATTTATAGAGTAATTTCAATTGTAGACATTAAAAATTAAATGTAAGAAGAAACAGCAAGTGACATTTGATGCATTACTGTGATGCAGCTTAATGTGTGGGTTTTTAATCTTGAAAATATTGTAGGAGTGAGTTGTGGGAGAATAAAAATCATTAATCGCAGACAGAACTCATCTCAAGATAGTGTCTGTTTATGCGATTACAATTACTTTTGTCAGAAACTGTGTAATTGACAATAACTTGCTTGCTAATATAATTAAACTATGAATGAATGGTGCAACAAATTGTGAAGAATTCTGGGTAGAGCCTTGGGCCCTTCTTGATAGATATTACTGATGGCACCAAACATATCATTCTGAGTCATTATTTTATGCATTGGGTAGTGAAGAGAGAATCGAAAAATCATTTTTTCAGTAGTTACATGTTTAAACTCCCAAACAGCCTACTAGTGATTTAAAATAAGAAAGTGTTTAAAGTGTGATCAGAAGAAAAAAAGAAAGAAAGAAAGAAAAAACAGTAAGAGTTAGGTAACTGGCAAACTAGCAGTGAATCTGGAACTGTATTCTCTCTGAATATGTCCCTCTGCTTTCTGACCCTCTTGACCCCTTCATGTTTCCACCTGTCTCCACCTGTGGGCTCACACCATTCTCTCTGAGACCGAATGGGTCCTGGGGTGGAAGGAAATAATAGTCTGCCTCAGAAGCCATTTGCCTTGGCATCAAGTCTCATTTTTCTTCTACATGTATAAAGTGATCACATTTTTAAAGGAAATGTTAGTACACATCTGGCGAGCAGAAGTGTATTTGGAGTGACTACAGATCAGGCTATTTTAGATCAAAGCTGTTTCAGAAAATGGATTCTTGGTCATTGTATCTGTGAATTTTATTCAAATATCTGTAGATAAGACTCTCTTTTTCAGTCTTCTCCAGCCTTACCTTGCCTGTACATTGCTTCAGCCATTTATGCATGAACTATTTGTTTAATCAGCCATCCAATAAATGTATATTAAGATTGTGCTTTTTTAGTCACTGCAGTTCTAAGTGCATCGTTAGTTTGCCATACACCTGACAAACTCTTTCAATTTTTTCCCCGAGACTGCTAAACACTTCTCCTTCTCATGGCAGTTCACATATGCTTTTATTAACACTCATTTCCATTTAATTATTTGTTTGCAATCATCTAGATGTAAACTCCATGAGAGTGAATATCATGTCTATCATTTATTCCAGCTTGTGCTTACCACCGGCCCTGGCATAAATTAGAGATTTTTAATAAACATTTTTAGAATAAATTCTTCAGTGACGAGATCTGTTTTATATTTATCCTTGTTTTCCAAAATTTAGGTGTATGGGATTCTTCACAAATGGATAAAGAATTAATTCATTAATGTATCCTAACTTCTTTTTTTTTAACCAAAATCATTGGATTTTTTTCACCTTTATTCAGACCATCTGTTGAGTTTCTGCAGCTTTGTTCCACAGCTTCATCCTTGTTTCTGATACACTTGCTTACCAGACCTGTCTGCATATGCAATTTGAACTTTGTGTTTCCTATTACTAGTCTCCATTTTAGTAATCTGCATTTCCTCTCCTAACTATTCAAAGTTCCACATCTAATCTTTTCTGTTCTGCCTTATCTTACTGCTGGTCAAGTTCTAGTGCAATAGCCTCTATTCATCCTGTGCCAAAACCCTTGAGCTCAGAAGGGACATCCTGTCCTGAATCTTGCTACTAGGGCCCAAGTCTAAATAAGGTCATGTGATAAAATTTTCCAATTTGAGATTTTGACTTGGTTAGTTCTACACTCTTATTGTACTCAAGATTTCCCCCCAAATCCCTTTACCTCATTTGTTTCATTTTTATGGAGTGTCTTGTCTATCTTTTCCATAAAAATAAAAAGTCTGTGAAGGCCAGTGACTATGCTATAAGTATCTTTATATTTCTATTTTCCATTCCCTCATTTTCATCTTAGCATCTTACTCAGTGTATTATTTATAATAGTTGAACAATATATAGATTAAAAAAACTAATAAAATACAGTAGTAAAATCAAGTAATAAAGTAAAATAGGAAAGAATTTGTAAGATGATTAGCTATTTATTATACAATAACTCTGATTATTTACAAGTGTAAATTCTTAGTGGAATCTAGTGTATTAAGTCAAGCTTAGTGTATGAAATTAGGCCCATGTGAGCCTTCCAAAACATCAGTCTTTTAAATTGACTACACTATTAACTTTTGGTTTTGTATTATGAATTTTTTAACAAAATTTCTACCAGGATAAGATTATCTGGAGACTCTTGGTGATCGTTGCTATATAATAGATGTACGAAAAGGATATACAGTAGAATGTAGCTAAAGCATAATATTATTTTACAATTGTGAAGATCTTTATCATTTAGTAATCATCATTGCATATGTTTCTCACTTAATCCTCACAATACTACGTGAGGTAAGTGTATTATCTCCATTTTTAGGTATGAAGATTGGAGATGCTAATGTGACTTGCCCCGCTCCCCCACAAAAAAATCCCTTCCCTTCTGGTATTATCTTTTATACATTTTTCCAAATAAATACTTTATCTCTTGTTTTGAAGCTTAGAAGTATGTAACTGGCAACACTTTGGCTTATTTTTTTTAATTTAAGGACTCTATTTTTCTTTGGTAGATGAAAACCCATTACTAATACAGATTTAATTTGAATCCATTTGGTTCTTGCTCTATTTTAATAACTTATAAATTACTTTCTATAGTAAGTTTCTGAGTAATTATAAATGCACAATAAAGGTTATATCAAGATAATAATCCATCAAAACCAAATCAAGTATTAGAGCTGGAAAAAATGGAGGATACACGTAGACCTAGCATGGTGAAATGACTTGTCCGTGGACATTCCATTTCAAGAGTCAATATTTGGAAATGCAATTTACTTAACATTTGACACACTTCTCTACCTGATGTTAGAAGTCATAGAAATATGAATAAATCTTAAGCACTTATTCCAGATGCTCCACACCTGCCTCTATAGGTCAAATTGTTCTGGTCACACACTGCTGCTGACCATCTCTGCCAGCAGATGTCAGCACCACATGCATTTACTGACATTTTTATTAGCCTAAGAGATGCCACATAAATAGACATAGCAAAAAAAGATGGATAAAATTCATGAGGTAAATTTGCTTTATCTGTAATGGATACGGTTAGCTTTCGTGTTGATTTT
>NW_007736238.1:55995-57257 GCF_000696425.1 Galeopterus variegatus | reverse complement strand
AAATTCATGAGGTAAATTTGCTTTATCTGTAATGGATACGGTTAGCTTTCGTGTTGATTTTCTAATTATGAATTTTGATAATTTGTGTTCAAAATGTTATGTGCTTTCATGACTTACCTATTATGTACATATGCCTGTATTTGCATTTTCAATTCTCAGTAGTTAAAGGCATATTTTAAATAAGAATGTTAAAAAAAAAGTGATATGTATGGGATTTCTCATCAGCTTCTGGGGATAATGATATATGATATCTCCAAATAAAACACGAAACTTCACAAATAAATCAGTCAATATCTGCCAACTTCATGTTGTAGTTTGACCTGTAACATACTATTTAAGCTACAAATATTTTCCTTGTTCATAAAAAGAAAATTATGAATCACAATTTCACTGATTTATATATGTTAAGAGTTTGGCTAAACGAGGAAATATACATGAAGTATAGCGATTTTTTTGTTTGTTTGTTTCTAGCAATCTCAGGATTTCACGTGAAAGTTTCAACACAAAGAGGCTTTGTAAGAAAAAAGCTCAAACAATTATAGTTCACCAGTGTACCCAGATCACATGTAATTTTACCCCTGAAAATAAATTTAGAAATTTTTTTGGCCTATAACCATTTTGTAGATCAGGAAATAAAGACTCCAAAAGGTTAAAGGACTTTATATGAGGTTTCCAAATTCCCAAATTATGGTAGCTACAGAAGGTAGAGATTAGAATCTATTTCTCCTAAATCCCTGTTCTGAGTCCACTCTAGTACACTGAAAAGACTCAAGGCTGATATACCACGTATTCAGTGAAGCACTCTCTGTCGTATTAAAAATTACAGCATAATCACTTCTTTTACAGCAAAGTCTACTTTTAAAATGAAGAGTATGAATTGTACCTTAGTATAAGCTATTTAACAGCAAGATATATTGCCTATTATTTTAATATTTACATCACAGACTATCTACTATAAACTATATACACTATTTACTATGTAAATAAATCAAATTATATATAAATGAATAGGAATGATGATTCTCTTAGGCAATCTGATCAATCAATCAGTGAATCATTTAATATATTTTCCATATTGTACTAGGTAGGGAAGAAGACACAAGGTCCTAACGCCTTAAAGAAATTTATGATTTAGTTGTAAAGATGTGAGAATTTATAAAAATTCACTAAATATACAGAGCCGATAAATGCCCAATGATTATAATTTGTGTTGGAGTTTATAAGATGGTGGGAAAACCTTGGTAGACCTAATCCAAGAAGAT
>NW_007736238.1:54733-55475 GCF_000696425.1 Galeopterus variegatus | reverse complement strand
AATATTCTAAACTTGGCTATGACAATAAAAGCTTCCAGATGTTCACTTGAAAAAAAAAAAAAAAAAGAAGGGTAGATAAATTAATTGTGAGACAACGAAGAGAACAAACCTGAATTCTTCAGTTTGAGATGTGTATTTCATGGAAAATAAAAATGAGCATATTTTCATACCTTAAATTATTTTGTTTTGTATTTCTTACATCATTCAAAAGCTATTGGTCATTTTTCTCAGGGGAAGATGGAAGCTTGTCTACTTGTCATTTTAAATGATTTCAATAAATACAGAGCATATTAAAGAAATTTTCTAATGTCTTGAACCAAAGGCAATATTAACTGGTTAAAGCATCAAAACTTTTACCCCTGCAAACTTCCTGCAGGCTAAAAAACAGCTTAGTTCAATAACAAAAATTTCAAAAATTCAAAGTCCTGTGCATGCATTGTGAAAATCCACACACAAGTGCAAATGAGGGAAGATTCTTTTGAAGATTTGAGAAATAATTTGACAAGAATTTTCAATTAAATTTTTGAAAAATATCATGAAATGAAGACATAACATACTGGAAATGCCATTAAATATTTATTTTCCTAAAAATGTTACTAGATCTAAAAAAAATTAAATTGGATTCCTTAAATTTAGGTATGTACTTAGACTTTTCAAAGAGAATTATAGAAACTTAACAGACTAGTGAGTGGGTTTTTTCTATATGGGGGTGTAATTGGAAAGCATTTTAGAAAGTACCTTG
>NW_007736238.1:51274-53983 GCF_000696425.1 Galeopterus variegatus | reverse complement strand
CTAGTGAGTGGGTTTTTTCTATATGGGGGTGTAATTGGAAAGCATTTTAGAAAGTACCTTGCATAAGTGATTTTTAAAAAATGTAATGCTTTTCAATAATTACTAAAAACTGGAAGTATGTGGAGAAAATCTTGCGGAGCCAAGAAGGTAAGTGAAGGTTTGAAGACCAATTTTCTGATATTGAAAAGTGAATCAGTATAAGTGATTTTTAAAAAATGTAATGCTTTTCAATAATTACTAAAAACTGGAAGTATGTGGAGAAAATCTTTCGGAGCCAAGAAGGTAAGTGAAGGTTTGAAGACCAATTTTCTGATATTGAAAAGTGAATCAGCTCAAATTCCATACAAAATTTGATTGTATTTTAATTATTTTCTCTTTTATAAATAAGCCTTTTATAAACTAAAGAAAAATAATGAAATATAATATGAAATGTTATGGTAATACAAATTTCTTGCATAAAATATATGATTATGATTCATGCATGCTACCCCACAGTTTTGAGAGCCTACATATGTTTTCTAGTGTACTCAACTGAAGGAAAATTTGTATGGTTTTGGCACTTGGAAGAAAAATTTATGATGATCTTCTAACAAACAGATGATATTCAAAAGAAGAAATAAATTATCATCAAGTTATAGTAAACAGCATTAAGGAGTCAGAAAGGTGTGAAAAAATATACTTTTATAATCTGTTGAGCCACAATGTTATCAGATAAGTTAATAAGACTGAATTGATGGGAAATAGAAGGTAAAACTGAAATAGGAGAGGAAGAGTAAAAGAAAGATAATATTATTTGAGGGGAAAAAATATTCCATGAGGTGAACAGAGGTAACAGAAAATCAAAATACATGCATGCTCTGCTTAATGCAGGATATTATATCTCTCTAGTTTCTTAACCAATGAGTAAATTTATTCAAGATACCACTCCAACTTTTTATGCTAAATTTATCAATTTACTATTTAACCCCATTGAGTAGTAGGCATGTAGACACAACATTATTTAAACTATTATAAATGCATTTGCCCCTCCAATTTGTGATGAAAATGAAGATGTGTTTAGAAAACATACTAATTTACAACAAAAAAGCTAGTAATTTGTTCATCCTGTGGAATTGAGAAAGTCATTATTGGACTTTTAATCATTTTGAGAGCAATGACCAAAAAAAAAAAAAAAAAAAGAGGAGGAAATCAATGCAAAAGAATATTCACACTTTCTCCTGTTTTCCTCCATATTTCTCTAGTTTAGATACTTTTCTACTTTTTTTCTTTTCTCAATGATTCTACCCTGCTCACCTGACTGATTATATAGACTCCATATTGCATGGAGAACTTAAATTGTACATGTTTGTGCACCCACACATTTGTGGAGTGTGTGTCTCAAGAGCTTGAGGATTCTCTAGATTCACAACTGTTTGTCTTGTAACATAGAGTTGATTTTTACTAACTTCCATAGACTGACCCTGTTATCAAATTGAAATTTGGTGCCAATCTTTTGTGTAACCCATTGGAGATATTTTCCCAAGTTCTGGGTGAGGGATCAGACCCAGAAAATGCAATACTTTACAAAATATCCTGTTTCCTTGATGTCACAGATCTTATGAACTGGTAATTTTTTAATTATTTCAAAGTCTTGTAAAGCATTTTATATTTTAAAGAGATTTTGTTAAAACAGATTTAATAAGATGAAGGCTGACAGTGATATTAGCAAGGTGGTAGTATAGTTTTTAGCACTCCTTCTCCCTAATCTACCCAGAAACTTTGATTTGAATAACCACCCATGGATGAGAATACCTTCGTGAGAACTCAGGAGTTCAGTGGTGAGGTCCCAGCACACCAATGGAGCAAAAAATCTGACAATAGGCACATTGAGGAGAGGAGGAAGAACTGTTTTAGTTTACCTGAATTACCCTTTTTCCAAGATGGCACAGCTCAGTTCCAAGAGAGACCCCCTTGGCCCATGCGTTCATGCATGGGGGAAAGAGAAAACATTGTGAGGTCCCATCTTTGTTCGTTGGGTGGCACACTTCCCAAGAGGCCCACTTCTTTCTCTCTCCACCTAGAAAATTAAGAGGGTCAGCATGGCAGAATATCCTATGGACAGGTAGAAGCAGGGAAAAGGGGAAGGAGCTCACGACAACTGGCGCACAGAATTCAACAAAGGGTTGTAGTTTCTACTAACCACCTGGAGGACTCTACCAAGAGGCCCACCCATGAACCTCATTGAATGCACCACCTGAGGATATACCCAGCTAGCCTGTGGAGTGTACTAACATTTATAAAGCAAACATATTTCACAGGGCCTACCTTCCAAAGTCCTGTAATTTCAGATATAGCCTAACTTTTTAGAATTACACATAGAAATGTTAAGCTTGCAAAAGACAGGAAAAATTCCCTGTGCTAAAGTCTCTGTTGTAAATAAAGAATTGTAACACAGCAAAATTGCTGGCTCTATAAGCAGATGTCTTTGGTGCAACTTAACCTACTGATTGTTATTAAGATATGTTGAAGAAGCTGCTTGATTGTTGTTTAAATATGCTGAGGAAATTGCTGTAGGGAAAGAAAATATTTCCTAAGGGCAAGCTGTTTGTTGGTGGATTGACTTAGCTTTTTACAAATTGCATTCTGGAATGTCACAGCGTTAATTTTATTGCTGTTACTAGTTTTACACTGCCTTTGTTTTTATGTCTTTCTTTGATGATTGAATCAACT
>NW_007736238.1:30235-50278 GCF_000696425.1 Galeopterus variegatus | reverse complement strand
ATAAATTTCCAATAACCATCCTCCCAAAATTGATATCTATGAATTTGTTGATAAAGAATTCATAATAATTGTTTTAAGGAAGCTCAGTGAGCTAAAGAGAACACAGATATACAGTTCAATGTTTCAGGAAAACAATACATGAACAAAACAATAAATTTAACAAAGAGATAAAAATAATAAAAAAGAACCAAAAAAATTCTGGAGCTGAAGAATACAATAAATGAAATGGAAACATGCAATAGAAATTTTCAATGGAAGATTTAATAAAGAAAATAAATAATCTGTAAACCTAAAAGTATGTCATTTGAAAGCATCCAGTCAGAAGAGAAGAAATAAAAATGAATGAAGAGTGAACAAAGCCTATGGAATATTTGGGGCACCATCAATTGAACTAATGTACATGTTATGAGAGTTCCAGAAGAAGAGAAAGAGAATGGAAAGAAAGCTTATTGAAACAAATAATGACTGAAAATATTCCAAACCTTGCAAGGATATTGACATCAAGTTTCATGAAGATCTAAGGTCCCCAAACATGATCAACCCAAAAATTATAGCAAGACACATTATAATCAAATTTAAAAAATTCAATTCAAAGAGGGAATTTTGAAAACAGCAATAGAAAGGCAGCTCATTACATACAAGGGAACAATTGTCAGAATATCAGCAGGTTTCTCAATGAAAACTTTGCAGACCAGTAGAAAGTCAGATGATATATTCAAACTGCTGAAAGAAACAAAACAAAACAAAACAAAACAAAACAGAGCATAAAAACTACCAGCCAAAAATATTATATTTAGCAAAGCTGTCTTTCAGAACTTTCAGAAATTAAAGGGAGATGATAACCTTCCCAGGCAAACAAAAGCTGAAGGAACTCATCACCACTAGATCTGCCTTAAAGAATGTGCTAAAGGGAGTTCTTCAAGCTGAAATAAAAGGATGCTAATTACTAACATGAAAGATGAAAGTGTAAAGCCCTCTAGTAAAAGCATGTATATAGCTGAATTCAGAATACTCTAATGCTATAATGGTGCTGCATAAATCACTTTAAACTCTTGCATAAAAGTTAAAAGAAAATAATGGTTTAAAAAAACTATATGTACAACAGTATGTTAATTGACACACAATATGAAACAAAGTAAGTTGTGACATCAGTAATATAAAATGTGTATGTAGGTGGGGGTAAAAGTGTAGAGTTTTGTATGTGATTGAAGTTAGTAACTATCAGGTTAAAATAAATTTTTATAACTATAAGACATTTTGTGGAAGCATAATGGTAACCACAAGGAAAAAAACCTGTAGTGGAAACACAACAGATAAACAGAAAGGACTCAAAACATATCACTACAGAAAATCATCACATTACAAAGGAAGATACCAAGAGAGGAAGAAAGGAACAAAGAAACTATGAACAATCAGAAAAAAAAAAAAACCCCACAAACCAGTACTAATAAGTTTTTACCTATAAATAATTATTTAAATACAAAGGAAGATACCAAGAGAGGAAGAAAGGAACAAAGAAACTATGAACAATCAGAAAAAATAAACCCCCCACAAACCAGTAATAGTAAGTTTTTACCTATAAATAATTATTTAAATGTAAATGGATTGAATTCATCCTAAGAACACACAGAGCGGCTGAACAAATATAAATAAATAAATAAAACAAGATACTTACAAAAAACTTACTTTAGCTTAAATAGAGTGAGAGTGAAGGGATATAAAAAATATCCCATGCAAATGGTAACCAAAAGAGAGCAGAGATGACTATACTTACATTAGACAGAAGAGTCTCTAAGTCAAAAATGATAAAAAGAGACAAAAAATTCACTGTAAAATAAGTGGGTCAATTCATCAAGAAGCTAAAACAATTGTAGATATATATGCATCCAACATTGGAGAATCTAAATATTTGTAGCAAATATTAACATAACTGAAGAGAGAAATAGACAGCTATAGAATAATAGAAGGGGACTTTAATACCCTAATTTCAACATCATCCAAAGAGAATATTGTATCAATAAAGAAACAGTAGATTTGAATGACACTACAGACCAAAAAGACCTAATGAAAATAGATACAATATTCCAGCCAACAGCACAAAATACATATTCAAGCACACATAGAAGATTCTCCATAATGAGCAGAAGGAAGTATTCTAAAGATTAGAGCATAAATAAATGAAATAGAAACTACAAAATCAATAGAAAAGATCAACAACACTGTTTTTTTATTTAAATTATCAAAACTTTAGCTAGGCTCACCAAGAAAAAAAAGAAAACACTCAAATAAAATCAGAAATGAAAAAGGAGATACTACAAAGGATACCAGAGAAATACAAAGGATCATAAGAAACTACTATGAATTGTAATACACCATCACATTGGCTAGGCTAGTGAAATAAAAAAATTCCTAAAAAAAATTCCTACCAAGACTGAATCATGAAGAAATAGAAAATCTGAAAAAAAAGCAATAGAAGTAAGAAGATTGAATCAGTAATTAAAACCTCCTAACAAAGTAAAGCTCAGGACCAGATGGCTTCATGAGTAAATCCTATCAATCATTTAAAAAATTAACACCATTCATTTCAAACTTCTCCAAAAAGTTGAAGAGGAAGGAACACTTCTAAACTCATTTTACAAGGCCACCATTACTCTGATAAAAAAAGCCAGATAAGGACACTATAGGAAAAGAAAAACTACAGGCAAATATTTCTGTTGAACATAAATGCAAAAATCCTCCACAAAATACTAGCAAACTTTATTCAACAGCACATTAAAAGAATCATTCACTATGATCAAGTGAGATTTATCCTTGGGATGCAAGGATGGTTCAACATATGAAAATCAATAAATGTGATATAATACATTGACAGAAGGAAGATTTAAAATCTTATAGTCATCTCAATAGATTCAGAAAATGCATTTGGTAAAATTAAATATCCTTTCATGATAAAAACTCTCAACAAATTAGGTACAGAATAAATGTACCTAATATAATAAAGTCCACATATGCCAAGCCCACAGCTATCATCATACTCAATAGTGAAAAGTTGAAAAGTTTCGTCTACAATCAAGAACAAGACAGGGATATCCTCTCTCACCATGGCATTGTTTCATGTTGAATAATAATGATCTATTTTAAAACCATTCAATAACCCACGGTTTCTTAAATCACAGTTTAATGTAATCCTGTGTCACAGGCCTAATATCACTTTACATTTTCATATGGATCCCCATAAGCGATCTATTCCTACTAGCATTTCCATCCAAGTTCTCATACAACTCTAATGCTATCAGTTATAATTTCATTTATCGAACTTTTTTGAATGTAGTTTTGACCAAGAGAAAGCATATGTAGTTCTGACCACCTTAATATAGATTCAGATTCAAAGAAATGTGTTGAACTGATACCATCTTTCAGTTTCCCTATGTTATCTCACTTCATTTTACAACAATCTTACCAAGTTTTTATTGGGAGCACCCATTAACTCTGTCCTTTCTTTTCAATATGCAAGCTGGAAACATTTCAAAACTTTATTTTTAATATTCACCAGTATTACAAAACATACACTTCCATTATATGAAAATAAACATTTGAATAATATATTAGAATAATATGGTGAACTTTTTATAATTGTTATTTCTCTTTGTGTAATGAGCTTTATCATATTTTCATCAGATCTCTCTCTGAGGCCAATGCACAACTCAATTAAATGCCACTCCCATTGGGAACCACTGCTCTAAAGGGACATTCCCCAAGATCATTGGTCAATGACAATATTTTCAGTACCGTCTACAGCATGGGAAGGAAGACTGTGATGGTTAATTTTAGATGTCAACTTGACTAGAATAAAGAATATATAGAAACCTGGTAAGTAATTATTTTGGGGTGTGTCTGTGAGGGCGTTTCCAGAAGAGATTAGCATGTGGGTCTGTCTGGCTACTTTACCTGTCTGTAATCCTGCCGACTGGGCCAATTGTAAAGCTAAGGCTGGGTATGAAGTTCAGAGACCCCTCAAGCCTGTTGTCCAGATTGGGTCCAAACCCTTCACATTCCAGGCTGGGTCACCAGACCCCTCACGTGCAGGTCTATGAGCTAGGTAACTGGCACAGGTCCCTGGAAGCCATAGGTTGGAAAGCATGGCTGCGCTGAGCGGCATCTGCCTAAGGCAGTCGCCAGCCAAACCGTGGCACTGTCGCATGAGCCCTAACTCCACCCACACACACACACAATTTGTTTACTGAACCACCCCTGGCCCTGAGGCAAGAGGAGCCTGATTAAATTATCCTATTTTCCCAACAATCCACCCCTTCAGGGTCCCTCGCTGTACAATCTACATGTTCAGAATCTTCTGCAATGTTCCCTTAGTGAGGATAGACAACCCTTATATTTACATATTACACATTCCATCCCAGTCCTAAAAGTCTTCAGCTTGTGGCAGCACCAACTCAAAAGGCCAAAGTCCAAAGTCTCATCTGAGACCAAAAGGCAAAACTCCTTTCAGTCGTGAACCTGTGAAGAGTTAAAAACAAGTTTATCTACTTCCAAGATACAGTGGGACAGACATTGGGTACACATTCCCATTCCAGAAGGTGGAATAGAAAGGAAAAACAGGCCCCAAATAAATCCAAAACCCAAACAGGGCAAATGTTAAGCAAACTCGAGCACCTGGACCCCTAAAGCGTTGGGCAACTTTTCTCTTAAAGCTCTGCCAAGTGCAGCCCATTGAGCTGCCCTGGTGCCTGCAGCTTTTCCAGGCTGGCACTGCACATTGCCAGCAGCTCCACAGTTCTGGGTTCCTGGTGGCAGTCCCACCATCCTGGCTCCACCAGACATTTCCTCAGTGGGTATTCTCTGTGGGGGTCTCTGACCCCACTTTTCTGCTCCACATTGCTCCGTAGATGACCTCTGCAGTGGCTCCACCCTACAGCAGGTCTCTGCCTGAGTCTCCCAGCTTATTCATACGTCTTCCGAAATCTAGGTGCAGGCTGTCATGCCTACACTGCTCTCACATACTGCTGGCCTGCAAACTTAACACAACATGAATGCCACCAAGGTTTTTGGGTTTTTTTCTTAGGAGGTGCTGAGGCAGGATTGCTCCAGCCACAGCGGCTGTGATGCAGGGAGCAGTTCACTGAGGGCAGCTGAGCCCCAGGTCTGTCCTCCAGGAAAACTCAGTTCTCTTAGGATGGGAGGGGCGCTCTCCCAAACCTCTCAAATGCCCTCAGGGCCTGTGATGGGTGGGGCACCCATCCAGACTTCTCAAATACCTTTAGGGCTTTTTTCTCATTGTCCTGGCTTTTAGCATCTGGCTGCCTCCCCACCAAGATAATGTCTTTAGCAAACAGTTTATCTGCTTCACCTTTGCATTTTTCTCCTGATCTCCACTTTTCTACCTCGTGGCCAGGCTGCAAATTTTCCAAATCTTTATGTTCTGCTTCCCTTTTACATTCTGGCTTTTGAATTACATCAATCAGCTTGGCTTACACCAGCTACTCACTCAGTCTCAGGCAGATCTGTAGTGTTCGCCCACAGTTCAAACAGCTGCATTTTCCAGTCCATCAAGGAGTGGCTGCCCTGCCTTGGTGCATATCTGCTGTGGCTATCCTGTAACTGCTGCCACAGAGGCAGGCACATAGTAATGCAGACTAACTTTTCCACCTTTTCACAAGGTGAAAACATACTTGAAATTCTTCAGGGGCACCCATCCTTGGGTCATCTCCCCATCTGCATGTGACACTCTTTTCTTGGGTTTATATGGCACCCAGCTGGCCATCAGGTTTAAGTGGCACCCTCTAAGCCTTTTGCTTTCAGACAAATGCAACATGCATTTACTACATCATCTCTAAAGCACGTGACACCATCCACCCCTAGGTCCCATAGCTGTAGCAGACAAGGGCTCTCCCTCTTTTTGCTGCTTTACTGTCTCAATTTCTTGTGCAAAACAGATTGTGCCTGGAGATGCACGATTTTCCCCAACTCACCACTGGGTTGGTCGACTTCCCTGGTGTGAGAGGCAGTAGTGGCCAGCTGCTGCACATCATCCTCCAGGACATTTATCCATGCTTCCAACAACTCTGCTTTCTGCCACAAATCTTGATCAGTTTGTAGTGCAGTGAGCAGCAGCCATGCTCTGGTCAGCAGAAAAGTGGCTGCTGGGCACCACCTGCTCAAGGACAGCCACATTTACTCCCCTTCCAAAAGGGTTTTCTGCCATAGTGCCTGGTCTATGCTGCCTTGCAATACAGTGAGCAGCAACAAGTCCTGGTCAACAGGAAGGTGGCCATAGGGCAGAGCATATTCAAAAGTATCCACATTTCCTCCTTCTTCCAAGGGCTTTTGGCTCCTGTACCCACTCAGAATCCTGTTGCAGACTATGCCAATTGTGGTGCTCTGGCTCATGTTGGAATCCTGCTGATGTCACCTATTGTCAAGCTAGGCTGGGTCTGGAGCTCACAGACCCCTCAAGCCCATTCACAGATGGGGGTCACAGACCCGTCACATTCCAGGCTGGGTTACCAGACCCCTCACAAGCAGGTCTATGAGCTAGGTAACTGGCAAACAGGTCCTTGGAAGCCATAGGTTAGAAAGCATGGCCGTGTGGAGTAGCATCCACCTGAGGCAGTCACCAGCCAAACCCCAGTGCTGTGCATTTGCCCTAACTACACACACACACACACACACACACACACACACACACACACACACACACACATACACACACATACACACACACAAACACACACACACACACACACACACACACAATTTATTTACTGAACCACCCTCAACTGACCCTGAGGTGAGGGGAGCTGATTAAATTATCCTGTTTTCCCAACAGGGTCTGAATGGACTGGGTGAGAAAGATTCACCCTCAATATGGGCCAGCATCATCCCAATCTACTGGGGGCCTGGAGAGAAAAAAAACAGAGGAAAAGGTGAATCTCTCTCTCTATCCACTGGAGCTGGATGCACTCTACTTTCCCATCTGTGGACATCAGAACTTGAGACTCTTCAGCCTTTTGGGTTCCAGGACTTACACCAGCAGCATCCCTGGGCTCTCAGGCCTTTGGCCTCAGACTGAGAATCACACCATTGGCTTCCCCAGTCCTGAGGCTTCTAGAGTTGGACAGAGCCATGTTACCAGTATCCAGTTTACCTACTGTGGGACTCCTCAGCCTTCACATTCATGGGAGCCAATTCCCCTAATAAATCCCCTCTTATATATTTATATACATAGCCTACTGATTCTGTCTCTTTGTAACTAATACAAAGACTATTATTAATAACATCAATAGTTGAGTACAAATAACTACAATTTAAGTTAGACACACAAATGTGTATGTATTTTGTCATCAAAAATTACAGGAAATATTCCCAAGCTTGATTACAATGGTGAAAACTAGGTAGATTATTTTTCTGTGAGTCTTTGATACTTTCAGCATCTAAACTATGCTTTGGAAGAAAGCTGAAAGGTTTTGAAGATATAACTCTCTTACCACCCCATTGAGCATCCATAGGAGTACTTGGGTACCTTGTCTTGGGATTAATAAAAATGACAAGTAGAAGGGAGAAATAGAAGTGGAATGCCCAGCTCTCTATCATGAGAAATATTTCTTCACAAAAGACGAAAAAGATAAATTTATTTTCAAAACTACAAATGGTGTTTTTCTCCAGTTCATAAAGTTCCATTTTTTTTTTTGCAATTTACCACATTTCTAAAAGATCATGATTTTAGGAACCTTTGTCATTTCTTTTTGGAAATAGTAATTTGATTTGTGTGAGGCTGTTTTTTTTTATTATTATTATTTCCTGAATGTAAATGTGACAAAGTTTTTGGAAATCCCTTCTCCTCTCAGCATTCTGAATTAAAGAATGTTATGTGTTATTAAATATAAATGGATAAATCTGATTCTGTCCTTAAGATAAGCTGCATTCTAGCTTGTACCCTTAAACGTAAAGACTGGATATTTACAAGCTTCATTTTTATAAATTTTTTATACCAAGTTATTGGGGGAAAATGCTTCTTACTTATAGACTCTTTGATAAATGTAGAAAGATAATATTTATAATTTTTACAACCTTTCACTAATAGACTTCAAAGAACTTACAAATATGCAAATATTTATTTTTTAATTTTCTGTGCTCTGTGTAAAATAACCTCCAGGCACAAGTACAATCAAATGGCAGTAGTTCAAAATGGACAGTTTGTTTGAAAAAAGCACCAGCAGCAAAAATCAAACCCTAACAAACCAAATAATATAGAACAAAATAACAATCATAACATGGCACTTGGCCAGCCCAGGAAGGCATGCTGTTAATATAACAACTACAACAAAATTTGCTTAGTTGGACAAATGCACTTTAAGTGACCATGCAACATCTGAACAGCAAGAAACATTTTAAGGACAGACCCACACTTGACCTTTAATACTTTCTCCTGAGGGTCATCTGTGATTGTGTGGCCGTCCTAAATAACTTCTTCATATGACATTTAATTCCAGGTATTCTGAATCTCTTGAGAAATTCACATATGTCTGTGCTTGAAAGAACATTTAAATATCAAGACACTTGGCACTGTGTGTATTTAGAACCTTGGTTTATCCTTGGCCATCATTTCTTCCCTTCTTTCTGCAGGATATATTCAGGAACAACTGCTTGTATGAAACAGTCTAACTCCCTCCACTTGCGCACTGCCACCACATTTAATTTCTCAAGACTTAGATATAATTAAAAGATCAATTTATAATCAAGACTTAGATGTAACTAAAAGACCAGTCCTATCATCAGTGTTTGGACCCATAATGTATTGCAGACACTTTATAGTACCTTGCTTTCCTTTTGTTGCTACATAACACAAAACCGATATGTCTGTAAAGACTTAGAGGTCTTAGTTTTATGATTGCAGTTTTGAAACACAACCTGTTAGCATTTTCAATGTCTTTCTTCTTGCTGGCCTGTATCAGAGGTAGAGAGAAGTGGTGCTGGTCAGGGGAAAGTGGGAGATACACAAAGACAAGGAAGTGGACAGGAAGGAGGAGTGTAGCATCACAGTGTCATTACTGGGGAGTGCTGCTGTGCTGAGAGGTGACCATGGCAACGAGGGAACTGAGATGATGAGAGAACAAACATGCTGGGAGAATGTGAGCTCCTTCGTCTTTTATCAGAGCACTTAATTGCTTTTGGAGCTGAGACAGCCAAGTTGTATACTGTCTTTTCTTCCTCTAGGAAGCAAATGAAAGTTTTGGCAGTATCACAATCACAGAATACTCAAAAAGCAGCTAACAAAATGCAATGTTCTGTACGATGGCCTGCTGGACTTCTTTTGGATATTTTACTCAGCCTATTTAAAATTACCATTAATATGAACATATCTGGCAGCAAGGGGATACCTAAGTGCATCTGAAGCAATGCCACTGGGAAGAGCAGGTGACTCTGTCTGCATTAGACTATTTGCTGTCATGATTTGAAGCAATGCTGCACAGCTGTTTTACAGACTGGCAGATCCATCCCCTATTCATTACTTAGTTATCCTAACTGCCTCACTGGTTAGCCCCATTTTCTGATGTACTCTGCAGAGGCAGATGAAAAATCTGGCATACTTTCCACTGAGAGAAAATGCAGTTTGGGCAACACTGATATGGTTCAGGCCAATCTTTTTTTTTTTTTAAATAACAAAGAGACTGCTTAGCATACAGATAAATTTCAATATGTCTCGGTGTTGATAATTTTTAGAAGTGAATGAGACAGACATATATACACACAAAAATGAACATGCATACAAACTTGTATATATTCCCTTAGGAATAGTACAGAGACTATGTGATCAAATAACATAATTACACACTTAAATTATGTTGGGATGTTTGATATCAATTGTATTTATACAGGTGATGAGACAGCAGGTTCTTAATCTATCACTGTGATTATGTCACTTATTTTTGGTTATAGATGATAATTTCCCCCTATGGTGATGATTGATACAGTGTTCCCATTGTGGTGCTGATTATTTCAAAAATGTAATTTCTAGTTTGGCAGATATTATCATAGGTATATTGGTGTTACAAAGAGCACTTGTAAAGTAAAAATGTATTGGAACGACAACTAAGTCACTAAACATTTATTATTTAGTTAGTTTTTCAGTGAACTTGCTCATTACCTTAGGTTTTTTGTTTCTCAGAGTTGATGCCTGTTACCAAGTTACTGTTCATCCTTCTTGTACCGTTGGTGAAATAATATCTATACCAGACTTACAGATTGCAGAAATGGTGCAAAACATTACTAACATAGATTCCTATTTATGTATCTTCTTTGTTCACATCATAATTTCTATTGTCTTTTCATTTGATCTACTTTTCCATAACCTATGACTTTTTTAGAGAAATAGTTTGTGACACAAACTAAATGAGATGTTGGGAAAAAAAGAGTTCTTGGAAAGTTTGCATTCCTCAGTCGTTTCTGCCTCTGGGAGTGGATACCTGATGTCAATTTCACAGCCCTTAATTACCTTTTAGGGAAGAGTTTTCATTTCTCCTAAAATATGAGAGCTATGACTTTTGGGGATGCTAGCCAAATTTCCATCCTGACTTCTGTTCTGTCCTAGTTTTAATCACAATTATATAGTACTTGGTGTTTATGTAAAATCCGTCTTCTAAGTAACTCAAAAGATTTTTTATCCTTCACCTCTGTTATTGCCTATGAAGTAATAACAGCTCTGTACTATTTCCATGTCACAGATGAAGCAATGGAGACAAAATGATAAAATGGTTTATCTGTCATCGTAGTATCAGTCAAGATTTGAGCCTTGTTCTGAATCCCGTTCTCTTCCTTCTATTAAGCAACCCCTCTGTTAAGAAAGCAAATAAAGGTGGATGGAGGTAGGAAAAAAGCAGGGCCAAGGGAGTGGATGTGATGGGATACACTGGATGATATTCTAACAGGTCTTCCTGTATGTTCCATACGACTCCACCCTGATTCAATGGATGCTCCGAGTCTGAAATGATAACATATCTGTACTTATTATGAAGTCAGTGTACCTTGCCATTGTGAACCCACATTCCAGAACTTTAAAATTCATGCCTTTGCTTCTACCTTTAAAAATCGTTTGGAAACTGGTAATGCTAATTTCCTCTGGTGAGGAGGGGAATGTCCACTTCATGTTCTTTTGTACCTTTTGAATCTTGAACTCTGATTGTTATCTATTTAAATAAGTCATTAGAAATTAAATTTTTAAATAATTGGGTTTTGGCTATCTTTTACTGCTTCCTATAGAAATAAGACCTGTACTGAATCACTGAAGAGGATCAAAAACATGAGATCTTTGCTCCTTAAGTTCATTTGTCTTTTAGCTCTTATTTCCTAACCTTTAATTTTACTGAGTGATACATGTAAAGAAAAGTTCTGTATGAATAGCAACTCAAAGTTTATGGGAAATTTTGGAGCTATCCATAAAACTTCATCCCCACCAGTGGAATTCTTCATGTTCTCTGGCCCCTACATCTCCCCTAGGCTTTTCAGGCCACATCCCAAACCTCAGGGGGAGGGGCCCTCTAAAGTAAAGTGATGAGGGAGGTTGTTACTAGTAGTGGAGACTTAGATTGTGAGTGCTCCACTTGGACACAAGAGCACTTTCTAACATGGATAAAAGGAGAGAGCTCATGCAGGAGCAGGATCAGTATAAGAGGGAAGGAAAGACATCAAGGAAAAGGAGTGTTCTAGATGCTCATTCAAAGCAAACTCAGCAGTGCCTGAAAAGGGACATGTGGGCGACAGTAAGGGTATTTTACTTCATTCTCTGTACTCAGAGCACTCTTTCCTCACTGAAAGTCACACTGGCTCACATCAGGTCCTATTCCTGTTGTGGAGTAAAATGGCAGGATTATGCCTGTGTTGTATTGCTCTCGATTTTTAAAAATAAACGTAAGGGTATTTTACTTCATTCTCTGTACTCAGAGCACTCTTTCCTCACTGAAAGTCACACTAGCTCACATCAGGTCCTATTGCTGTTGTGGAGTAAAATGGCAAGATTATGCCTGTGTTGTATTGCTCTCGATTTTTAAAAATAAACGAGTGCTGTAGGAAATAGGAATGTATGCCTCTAGTCTGATAGGTGAAATATCTGCCAGACACGGAGAAGATTTTTTTGTATGTGGGTTAATTTTTTAAACTTAGATTGAATTTTTTATTTATTTATTTTTTTTAAAAAAATTTTTTTAAAGATTTTTTTGTATGTGGGTTAATTTTTTAAACTTAGATTGAATTTTTTATTTATTTATTTAAAAAAAAAATTTTTTTTTGGTATTTCTTTTGCACTGCCTGACTCGTTTCACTTAATATTATTCTTTCAAGGTCCATTTTAAATGTTTATTTAATTTCAAGTTGTTTTCAACCAGAACCTCTTCTGATAGTTATTGGTGAAAGCTGTGACTCCATTAAGAGAAAGCATAAAATTCTACTCTTGATATATATATTTTTTATTTTGCAAATTCCTTTGTAAATGTGTTTTTCCCATCTGTCCTGCCCAAGGAATCTTCTGCCAAGGTGTAAACAGATTCACATTGTATATTAGCAGGAGTTTGGTGTGTCAGCAAAAATGAATTGCTGTTTTGTTTTTATCGCTAATACAACTGATCTTATGAAACTACTTAATTATTTTTTGTTTATCTCAACGTTTTGCCACATTATTAACACCTGGGATTTCTTTCCTTTTAATTACAAAAATTAATGGAATCTATAATAACTTTGTGTGGAACTCTTCACGAATGGATCCAATATCTGCAAATCATAGATTAGACAAACCCTGTAGCTATAAAAAACCCTGGGATGGTTCATCTTGTATGTCAACTTTACGGGGCCACTAGAAACCTAGATATTTGGTCAAACATTATTCTGGGTGTTTCTGCAAGGATGTTTTTGGATGATTAACATTTTAATTGGTAAAATAAAGCAGATTGTCCCCCTTATGTGGGTGGGCCTCATCAGATCAGTTGAAGTAAGACCTGAATAGAACAAAAAGACTGAACCTTCCCTGAGTCAGAGAAAATTCTTCAGTAGATTGTTTTTAGCCTGGAACTGCACCATATGAGCTCCTGGGTTTCCAGCCTGCCAGCTCACACTGCTAAGCTAGAAAAGAATCCAGGTTTCCTGGTTCAGTATGAGTTTAACCAGTACTTGGTTACCCAGAGAATTTTATAAATATTTCTTATATAAAGGCTTTAAGTCAGTCTCATCTGGTTGAGAGATTCAATCCTGGGAAACATAAAAACAAACTCAATACACTTTTAGACTAATCTAACGTAAAAATAGTATAGGAAAACTGACACTAAAAAAATGTGAATTATTAAAAAAATTTCTTTGGCTTAAAATTTCTATAAATTTACCAATTTAGTTAGATCATACAAACAAAAACATGCTTCATTAATATATTATTCTCTCCAGAAACATATTTATCAGTCCTATTTTTTCAATAATAGTCTGTTTTCTCTCATTATCAGTTATAGGAAATACGTGGGTCTGGTTTGCTTTGTATTCTCTGTGTCTACAATATGCTTTGTGAGCATACTCTGATGAAGCTTTCTGAAAGCTTATAATGTACAATAATGGCAAAAATTAACTCTATGAAAAATTCTTTTAATAAATGAAACTCAAGGTAATTCCAGTATTTACAATAAATGTTCATTATTGTGCTATGCATCGTCATATTGAATTTTTTTTTTGTGTAGAAAAGGAAATGAAAACCAAATGCATCATATATTCTCTTCTCCATTCTATATATATTCCAGCATTCTTAATTTTCTATTAAGTGTTCCCTTGCAGTGTCATCAAAAATAATTCTAAGACTCAGTCATTAGACTTATAAAAATAAAACATTCTTGCAAAGATTTTTTGTTAATTTAATTTGAAATTATTTACATTTTTAGTCTATTGCTATCTTTGGGGCAGCAGAAAAGGAGACTCTTGCCTATTTGAATCACAGACATTTTGAATATTTCATAAACTGAGCATGGGTTATCACCATGCAGAAAGCTGACCCATTCTTCCAACATAATCTGGGAGGGGAAATATAGGCTTGAGGTCAAATGAGCCTATGTTTAGTCTAACTCCAGTGTTTCCAGTGTTTATCATCTGTGTGGCTATACTAGTCTGCTAGGGCTGCCATAAGAAACTGAGTGGCTTAAACAATAGAAATTTGTTTTCTCACAGTTCTGGAGGCTAGAAATCCAAGATCAATGTTCTGGCAGAGATGCTAGAGGTTTAGTTTCTGGTGAGGCCTCTCTTGGCTTGCTGACAGCCTCCTATTCATTGTGTTCTCACATGGCCTTTCTTCTGTGTGCTTACCCCTGGTGCATACCTCTTCTTATAAGGACACCAGTCCTGTTGGATTTGGACCCTACCCTTATGACTTCATCTAACTTTAATTACTTCCTTAAAGACCCTATCTTCAAATACAGTCACATTGGGTTTAAGTCTGCAACATATGAATTTTGGGAGGGACACAATTTTTTCTATAACAGTGACCCTAGGCAAATCATTCACCTGTGAGCCTCTGTTTCCTTGTGTATAAAATGATGATGCTAAAAATTACCCTGAAGAACTATGTGATTATTAATGAAGATACTATGTTCACATTCCCAGCACAATATTTGTGCTTAATAAAAACTATATATGATGGACTGTGATTCTAATTGTAAATTTGCCATCCTCACCCTAACTCTATATAACTCATTGGTGTTATATAGGTATCAGAGAAGCAAGGGAAGGGGCTGCACTAATCAAAAATTAATCATGGAATTACATTTAAAATTAACGACACTCCATTATGAATTAATCAAGATCCGTTTGGTTGTGGGTTAGGTCCTGCTTTTGTGATTGTCTATGAGGATTTTATAATCAACACACATTTGATTTTTGTCTAATTCTTTGTGCTCTTGAAATATGGGAATGTTATTCAGGGTATCCTTTGCAAATAAATGTGATGGGAATAGGCCCAAAAGAAAAAGTAATAGCTTGATACTGGTTATTTTGGCTGAAAACATCATGTAGTGATTCTAACCTGAACATATAGATACGCCAAACAAGGTTAACTGAGTTATGTAAGATCGCATAACCCATTTGTGACAATGATGAGACTACCACTTAAATTTCTTAACTCCCATCCAATATTTTTTTTAGTTAATTTTAATTGTTTGCTTTATTTATTAGGTAAATGACTTTGGTTCTTCTAGCTAACAGTTTTTTTTTTTTCATTTGTATAATAGCTTTAAATATGGGACTTTGTTCAAAGGGTTTTTATGAGGATTAAATGATGATGTTTTTTCTTGTAAAGCACTGAGTAGAGTGCCCAACACACTGTAATGATCAATAAAATTAAATTTTTATAATAATTTCTAACTGTATAATTAGGCTAATATTATCTCCTAGTCAGTTTCTGCTGTGGATTGAAATGTCCCCTCAAAATTTAACCCCCAATCTAACTGTTGAGGGCTGGAAGTCCTATTATGATAATAGAAAGGTGGGGCCTGGAATAGGTAATTAGATTGTGAGGACCACGCCCTGGTAAGTGGATTAATCTATTGATGGCTTAATGGTGTCCATGGCCCGTGGTTCTGTTGGCTTTAAAAGGAGAGCATGTGAGAGCCTCTGTCTCTCTGCTTCTGCCATTCTGCCATGGCATTGCTGAATAGAGTCACCAGCAAGAACAAATCCCACACCAGATGTATTCTCTGGACTTCGAACTTCACAGCCTCCAAAACTGTAAGTGATAAATATTGTTTCTTTACAATTACCCAGTTTCAGGTATTCAGTTATAAGCAACAGAAGTGGAACTAATACAGTTTCTTTCTCTAGAGGTGAAATTTTTCACATTTAATTCCTTGAGGTAATTAACTGCTTTGTCTGTTTTCCTCAGCCTTACTTTCAAAACCCTCTAAAATATGGCCCATTTTACCCACTTGATATGAGCTCGTACTGTACGCTCACTCGAACCCGACGCCAGTCCTCCAGTCACCAGTGCAATCGTTGGTTCTGTGTAATTCTCACTTCTAGAAACACCCTTCTCTGTCAACATGCCATCAAACTCTAATCATTTTTAAGTGAAGTTCAAGGTTACTTTCCCATTGGCCCCTTCCTCAACTATTCTGTACATATTATTTTTCTCTTTTTCTGAGCCAATTCTAGTCTGATTTTATTTTAGTTTATTCTACTGGATCTTTAGACAAATCATTCATCCCCTATTCTCAAATATAAATAAAGCCTCAAAAGACTACAACATCTTTTTGAAGACTGTTGGCTGGGGATGAGAGTGGGGGTTAGAATGATGTTCCAGCTAAGGAAGTAACATTTACAACCAGGTGTAGTTTTTATCTGTACAATCACTACACAGGACATTTTGGTCATAAGGGATACAAATCAAAAGAAGTGTGGGTTACATCATTGCAAAGAAGCTTCAGGTGTAGACTCTTTCATCTTAAACTTTGTTAGTCACTTAGAACTAGGAGGCATCAGATGTAGTTTTTGTCTAAATACTATGTAACTGATGATATGCGATTTAAGATATAGTGAGATTTATAATTCAAGAGAGATAAAACAAGAGTATACAGATGAGATTTAGATTGATTAAAAAACTGATGGTTGAGGAGTCTCTAGCATTTGAGGTAAAGATTAATGAATGAGTAGTATTTTGATATACGTAGATATGGGAAACAGGGAATACAGTGGGAGAGTGGAAGTGTATTCCAGAATAGCTTTATCAAAGGCACAAGTAAAAATAAAAAGCAGAACACATTGGAAAGAGAACAGTTATTATGGTCCCAAAACATATAATTTATGACCATTAAAAAAAAAATATATATATATGTTTATTTATTTATTTCAAATATTCATGAGACACAAAGCTGATTATCCCAACTCCTGACCATGATGCCGGGGCCAGATTCATATTGTGGACATACCCATTACCAGAAATTGCTTTTGTACCCTTTGTCCCCTTCCAATTCTCCCTCAATCTCCATCTCCGTCCCCCTCCTCCTCTCCCCTCAACTTCAATTTGTAGCCCTAGGAATAATCCCTTCTTCTGTTGGATCATGGCACTACTGTGGTCTTTCTTTCCTGCCTTCCTTTCTCTCTTAGTTCCCACAAATGAGTGAGCACATGAGGTATTTATCCCTCTGTGCTTTGCTTGTTTCATTCAACATAAGTTTCTCCAGGTTCATCCATGTTGTTGCAAATGGCAACATCTCATTCTTTTTTATGGAAGAGTAGTATTCCATAGTGTATATATACCACAGTTTCCTTATCCAATCATCTATTAATGGACATTTAGGTTGGTTCCATATCTTGGCTACTGTAAACAGAGCTTCAGTAAACATGGGAGTGCAGGTATCTCTTCAACATAATGATTTCCATTCCTCTGGATATATACCCAGAAGAGGGATTGCTGGATCATATGGAAAATCTATCTGTAGTTGTTTGAGAAACCTCCAAATTGTTTTCCAAAGTGGTTGTACTAATTTACAGTCCCACCAACAGTGCAACATTGTTCCCTTCTCTCCACACCCTCGCCAGCATTTGTTATTCACTGTCTTTTTGATCATAGCCACTCTAACTGGAGTGAGATGATATCTCAATGTGGTTTTAATTTGCATTTCCCTGATGACTAGTGATGTTGAGCATTTTTTCATGTATCTGTTGGCCATTGATATGTCTTCCTTGGAAAATGTCTGTTCAGTTCCTTTGTCCATTTTTTAATTGGGTCTTTTTTTTTTTTTTTTTTTTTTACTGTATAATTGCTTGAGTTCTATGTATATTCTGGATATTAGTCCCTAGTCGGATGCATAATTGGCAAAAATTTTCTCCCACTCTGTAGGTTGTCTTTTCACTCTGTTGATTGTTTCTTTTGCTGTGCAGAAACTTTTTAGTTTGATATTGTCCCATTTGTTTATTTTTTCTCTTGCTGCTTGGGCTTTTGGGCTCATGTTCATAAAGCCTGTGCCCTGACCTAACTGCTGAAGTGTTTCACCTANGTATTTTGATGGGGATTGCATTGAATCTGTAGATCACTTTGGGTAGTATAGACATTTTCGCCATGTTAATTTGAGAAGTTGTTTGTAATTCTCATTGTAGAGGTCTTTAACCTCCTTGGTTAAATTGATCCCTAGATATTGTATTTTTTGGTGACAATTGTAATTGGGCTTACTTTCTTTATTTCCCTTTCTGTTAAGACAATTGTAAATGGACGTACTTTCTTTATTTTTCTTTCTGTTAGCTCATTATTTGAGTATATAAATTCTACTGATTTCTGGGCATTTATTTTGTATCCAGCAATGTTACTGAAGTCATTAACCAGCTCTAGGAGTTTTTTGATAGAGTCTTTAGTTTTTCTATATATAGTATCATGTATGACCATTTTTAAAAGACACACATTTGAAAAGAAGAATTAAATATAAAAGTGAATATTTATTTAGAATAAGAGATAAAATCCCACCAAACTACTGANAATTAAATATAAAAGTGAATATTTATTTAGAATAAGAGATAAAATCCCACCAAACTACTGAAATCTTGGAGATTATGGGCTCTATCTTCTGAGATCTCTTTAGGCAATTTATCAGAAATGCTTGCATAGAAATGCTTCCTGATAGCATCCTGACTTCCAGGTCCTCACTCAGAGCTCTGTAGAACTCCCAGCAACTTCTAGCATTCAAGGTCCTGTACAAGTAAGGGGCCCTGGCACATCGAGTTCATCAGGCTCACAGTAAATCTAACTTTGATTAGGAATGGTAAGGTTATATGTGTAGAGGAGCAGGGGGAGAGGTAGGATGTGTGGGAAAAGAGGAGTTATGAAAGATAAAATTGAAATGGGGAATCATGGGATACCTTAAAAGCCATCTAAGCTCTTTTGGCTTTATTCATTGAAGGAGTTTACAAGGAGTTTGGAGAAGTAATTCTTGTACTTCAGGACTTATTTTCTTATAACATAAAGCACATGGAAAATGATTTGCAGAGATATATCATTTTTTTCTGGAGTTAAAGTGAAATATGCATTCATATAAGAATTGATTTGACCTCCATTCTAATCTAATGTGTGCTATATATAGTGAGATGACTTATGATAGGGTTTCAAAGTCTACCTTCAGTGCTCATAAAAATGTGTATTTCATTTTCACACCCTTAAAAATCCAAAGGTACTTAGCAAAAAGTAATTTGATAGAATTTTTACTATTTCCTTATTTTTATTTAAAAGTGATTTTATTTTAATAACATAATTAGGAAAATAATGAGATAGGCAAGGGACTTTCATGATATGATACTTTGATGGAGACAATTGCTTTCATTACTAAACTCCCATACATAAGGGCAGACAAAGTAACAAAAGATGAAGAATTGANTCTCCCACTCTGTAGATTGTCTTTTCACTATGTTGATTGTTTCTTTTGCTGTGCAGAAACTGTTCAGTTTGATATAGTCCCATCTGTTTATTTTTTCTTTTGCTGCTTATGCTTTTGGGCTCATGTTCATAAAGCCTGTGCCCAGACCTAACTGCTGAAGTGTTTCTCCTATATTTTCCCTTAGTAATTTTATGATTTCGGGTCTTATAACTAGGTCCTTAATCCATTTTGAGTTGATTTTAGTGTATGGTGAGAGATACATATCAAGTTTCATTCTTCTGCATATGGATATCCAGTTTTCCCAGCACCACTTGTGGAAGAGACAATCTTTTCCCCAATGTAGATTTTTGTTGCCTTTGTCTAATATCAGATGGCTATAAGCCTGAGAAGTGATTTCTGGGTTCTCTATTCTACTCCACTTGTCTGAATATCTATTTTTATAACAGTACCATGCTGTTTTGGTTACAACAGCTTTGTAGTATAATTTGAAGTCAGGCAGAGTTATGCCTCCAGCTTTGTTTTTTTTTTTTTTTTTGCTCAGGATTGCTTTGGCTATTTGGAGTCTTTTGTTTTTCCATATGAAAGGTAATATTGTTTTTTCCATTTCTGTGAAGAATGTCATTGGTATTTTGATGGGGATTGCATTGAATCTGTAGAT
>NW_007736238.1:19247-29272 GCF_000696425.1 Galeopterus variegatus | reverse complement strand
AGGTGCAAGGGTTAGATGCTCCTCTGGGATGACCTGCAAAATTCATATATAGCTTGGAAATTATTTTTCCAGTTGACATTTTTGAGGGGAAATCTCTCAAAAAAGAGTTGGCTTCTAACAAGTGAAGAGTAGACATGGGTGTTCTGTGTTCACATTCTCTATAAATCTAGCACCCTTCTATATAAGGAGGGTGGGGTATTCTGACAATTAAACTGAGATGATTTTTTGTTTCCATAGTCAGTGTCTGTTCTGAATCACCTTGTTTGATAGCAAATCTGCATCCTGTCCACCCCTCTACCTCAGTTCCTCTCAGGCACCCCAGCTTACCCTTGTCTTCTGGAATACCCCTCCTGTGTGAGGCTCTCCTAGCACCTGATGGCACTTGCCTGTTTCTTAGAGTGTTGTCCTCATAGTCCCTGCATCTGAGTGACCAGGATAATTTATTAAAATGCAGATTGTCTGGACCCTGAGTCCAGAATGAGGTCTAGGAATCCTTACTTTTTGTAAGTTCCCTAAATGGTTCTTACGAGCCTCGAATTTAAAAGACTCTGTTCATAACTGAAATGCAGTGCCGAAAGTCAGAAGATTCTCATCCTTCCTCACAGGTATTCAGCAATGGGGTACACCAATTTGAGTTTGTATGCTGCTTTTTTCTTATCAGTAGCATCAAATAGGCTTATAAAATAATCATTATTTTATTTTATTTTATTTTTTTTTCCTTTTTGTGTGACCGGCAACAGATTGCAACCCTCCGTGTCGCGCCCGTACCGGACCGGGACCGGCAACGGGATCGCACCCCTCGGTGTTGCGCCCGCACCTCGCACAGCCAGTGAGCGGCCGGTCTGTACGTGGGATCCGAACCCTCGGTGGGAGCGCCGCTTCACTCCCAAGCGGCGCACTGTAGCAGTGTGCCACCGGGCCAGCCCTAAAATAATCATTATTAATCTCATGCAAATACCCTACATTCTAAGTTAGGTTAGGCTCTGGTATACAGTTTCTCTTTTAGCATTTCCCCATTATCCTTTCTTTACTGCTCCCTAGTTCCATAGTCCTTAATGTATAGCCCTAGGACCAGCAACATCAGCATCACCTAGTGTATTAGTCTGTTTCTGTTGCTTATAACAGAAATACCTAAAACTGGGTAACTTGTAAAGAAACATTTATTGCTTATAGTTTCAGAGTCTGGAAAGTCCAAATTGCAGGGAACATATCTGGTGAAGGCTTCTTCTTTGATGGTGACTCTACGCAGAGACACAGGGTATCATATAGTGAGAATGGATGAGCAAGATAGAGCTCTCCTTATAAAGCCATGAGAACCACACTCATTATTTCATGAATGGATCAATCCATTTACAAGGATAGTCCTCACCATCTAATCACCTCTTCAAGGTGCCACTTCTCAATTACCATAATAGGATTTCTCACCCTTTTAAGTCTGTTACAGTGGGGATTAAGTTTTTAATACAGGAAACTTTGGTAGACACATTGAACCCATATTACCTGAGAACTTATTAGAACTGCACAGTCTTAGACTACACCCCTGTCTTACCAAATGAGGAACTCTGGGAGCACAGCACAGCTCTCCAGATGATCTGGTGCATGCTAAACTTGGAGAAGCACTGATCTCATCAATCCTTTGCTTCCCATCTCAGTTTCCTACTCATGAGGAATAATGAAATCTGTTAAATCAAGTCACACTGAATTGTTAGGGACATTTCAATAGAATTTCAACAGTAATACAATAGAAAATCCTGGTAACAGAGTAAGTGCTAAACTCATAGAAATAAAGTACTACTGGGAAAATCTATGCTATTATAGCTCCTTGAAGGAAAGTATTTTAATGAGAAGATTGGTTGAGGGTGTAATCAATCAGTTACACACTTTATATTTGATCTACACCTGAACGTATCCCATTTCCAATATCTATTTCTGCATAGGTACATAAGAACATACATATACTATAGCGTCTTCCCCTAGGTCTCTTCTCTATAGGGTAAAAGTAATGAATAAAATAATCCGTGTTGATATACAATTATTCTACCCACCATAAGTAGTTTAAGGTTTCACTGGGGACCTCTAGAGATGATTCTTTAATCTTACATTCTGAAAAAAATCTAGGTTACATGGTAGATAAAGAGAGCTTCCATGAAGCTGGCTGTATCTCCTCATAACTCTATAATTTTAAGCTGAGTTTAGATTTGTATCTGAAATATTTACCTAAAAACATAAAACTAAAAGGAAATCTAATTGCTTAAATTATCTGAAAGGCAGGTAAAGAAGTGCTAAACTTACTCTGAAATCTACAGGAATGCATATTTCAGCTTGGTATAAGGAAAACTTTTGTAAGAGCTAAAGCTGTCCGTCTACAAACTCAGGAAACATAATACAGGTATAAAGACCACATGTTTTGGCAGCAAGGAGATCTTATCTGTGACACCTCCTAGTCTGTTTCAGTATAGTTTTCAGAGTATAGCTTTCTGCATCCCTTTAGTTAGGTGATGGATAAAATTTGTACCAATCTACAAATTATTCCCTGCCATTATTCAAGACACTTGACATTTGGAGGGTTTTACTGTGCACTTTATTTGACGGAATTTTAAAAACATCCAGCAAGATTATCAGCAAGATCTGAAAACTCTCAAAGAGCTTTTCTGTGCTGTACTTAGAAAATGTGATTTTAAATGAACTATAAATGAGAAAAATCCTTTTAAAAAGTAGGAAAAACATTTTATTTTTATCTCACAGAGGATATATTTTCCAAATGAAACCAAATCTGAGTTTTTAATACAATTTTAAGTGCTTTTGATTATAAATTCCATATCTTGCCTATTAGTCCTGTGGATTTTTTTTTTTGGCAAAACTGGTGTTAGAATAAAAGTAGAAATGCAACTTCAAAAAGTGAAGCATTTTAAGTGCTTTTGATTATAAATTCCATATCTTGCCTATTAGTCCTGTGGATTTTTTTTTTTTTTGGCAAAACTGGTGTTAGAATAAAAGTAGAAATGCAACTTCAAAAAGTGAAGCCTTTATATTTATCACTTGTGACAATCCTTCTTGATTTAGTTCCAGCCAAATAGATGCACCATTAATAATTTATTCATTTTACTATCGACTGCATTTACCATCACACTGGGTGAGGGCCCTTTGCGAACCTAGAATGCCAATAGAGCAAATTCCAGCCAAAGTTTTATGAAGTCAATGATCATGGGTCCACAGCAACAGTCTAACAAATGGCTCGGGCAGAGGCTAGTGGGCATTCAGTCAGTGTCAGTGACTTTGGAGCAATACATCTATGAGAATCGAAGATTTTAACTCAGGCTGGGGCCTCTGATTTCGAATCTGCACAGTCTTGTTTATTAGTAACTCAGTCTGGTAAGGGAAATACAGCTGTTGTACAATATGTTTCATGTAGTTATGTGTCGGTAATATAAAGTCCTTACCACAGCCAGATTTACACAAAATTCCAACAGCAGTACCAAGTCCAGGGGGCAAAAAAAAAAGATGAAAAAAACCCAACTTGAACCTAAAACCAAAAACTATGAGCAGAAATTCTCTTCTTCCACCTATTAGCTGTATGACTTTAAACGGCAGTACCAAGTCCAGGGGGCAAAAAAAAAAGATGAAAAAAACCCAACTTGAACTTAAAACCAAAAACTATGAGCAGAAATTCTCTTCTTCCACCTATTAGCTGTATGACTTTAAACAGCATTCTAATATTAGTAGTTATAACTTATGTTGGACTTACATTATAGCACTGACTCCTCTGAGAATTTTATATACAATATTTGTATGATATTTTTATTGCCCCTGTTTTACAGAGAAGGAAAGCAAAACACATAGATCTTAAGTAACTTGTCCTAAGTCACACAGCTTGTATGAGGAAGAATTGAGATTCAACAGTTTGAGATTGTTTAGTCCCAAACATAATGATACATATATATATGAATTACTATTATATTAACACATATTAAACATAAAAGAACTTATTATGTACAATTCTGTAAAAGGGAAGGAATAAACTACTGTTTATTATTATTATCGTATCAGGTGTTCCAAATATAATTGTCCCAGCATCTATGTAAGTTAAGATTTATAGAATCAATCCCATTTTACAGATGAGGTAAATAACATTCAAAGGTAAAGCAATTTGCCAAATATCCCATAGTTACAGAGTGGTAGGGCTAAGATTCAACTTTACATCTTCCTGATGCTAAAATCCAAACTATTTTTCTTCTATCATATTGATTTTAACCATTATAAATAATATTTCTACTGTTTAGAAGTTTAACTTTAGAAATTACCCTTTAGAACTTTTATTCATTGAAAGTGCAAATGGTTCTGGAAAAAAAAAAAAAATATATATATATAGTAAACCTCTAACGTGTGTTGATATAATTAGGAAAATGGAAACACCATTTTATTTTCCCTCTGTAGTGACTGAATTTCTTGAGGAATACTAAAATGATTTCCTATTTTAGAAGATTATAAAATATGTACCTTAATTCAACTGAAAGCTCAAATTGATTTTTTGACAACCATTGAAAAGAAAATAATATATGTATTGAAATGTCCTCTCCATAAAGCAGGCAATTGGTTTCTGTAATTATAAATAGTAGCTGGATAACAAAACCTTTATCAGCTACATTTAGTCACTTTGAAAGAATTTTTACATTGTCAATGCTCCATGCACAAGAGAGTGCTCTCTTGGTAACTGCAAATATGTGTGTAGGTAAAGACTCTAGTATAGTCAGGGAGGGGAAAAAAAAGCTATAGAATTAAAATCCAATTTAGAGTCTTAAAACAATCGAAGTCTTAGTTCTTCATGGGGCCATAGTTTCAAACCACGCTGAAAGGGTCAGGGGTAATGGATATCTAATATGAATATATACGACAGCAATTACATTTTTGTAAGGTTAATTGGAGTCATATGGGTAATTTAACACAGCCCAGCTCCTTTAACATCATTGAGTAACCCACTTGATTCAAAGGTCCTCAAATCAAGACCTAAATCAGAGGACCATTTTGAAAGCACATATACCTAGGGGCAAAGAGTCATGAGAATCTCCTCTATTTTGCTTAACTAGATTAATTACAACAAACCGGGATTTTGATTTAAGTGACAATAATAGGATTAGATCAGCCAGGGTAGACAAAACCAATATTTCAGATGTATAGCTTAATAAAGACATGGAAGTAGCTAGCAGTTAAGTCCAGGAATATCAGGGTGGGGCACATTAAAGTGAGTTTTAAATGACATTAGAACCCAGATGTGAAAATAGCCCAGGACTCGTCGTTCCTTCTCATAGAGTTCCTGAAAGAAAAGTATGCCTAGAAAAAGCAAAATTTGCCATTTTCCCATGAGTGGGCTTTTGTCTTGAATCTTCTGTAACTCTCTAATGGACTACCAGAGACAGAGAAGATTCCCAGACTAGGAAAGACCAAATAGGCCAAAACCAGAGTAGGCTGAAAGATCTGTTCAGTTTACATTCTACCAAAATCTCAAACCTGATTTTGAATTCCAATTTGAAATAAGACCAAATATATGTACCTGATTAAAGAACAAGAAGAAAGGGTAAATTAACCTCAATGGCAAAGGTGGAGCTGCCCTGGATTCTGTGTTGGGAAAATATAGAAAAATGGTCAGGGCCCCTCAGATATTCAGAGTCTAGCCCAGCATCTGATGCCAGTATGTGTGTGTGCACGGGTGTTCCTTGTTATTGTTTGTGTGATTGCGCACGTGCACTCAGGTGTTTTGGGTTGTGGACTTGAGTATAAAGGGCTAACGGCTCTGGGGCGGGAAGCTTCTGAAGACGCTCCGGGAAGCTGGGAGGTTGGCTGCTCCTAGCTCTGAATAAAGCCTATTATTTCTTCACCCTTGGTGTGATTGCGCACGTGCACTCAGGTGTTTTGGGTTGTGGACTTGAGTATAAAGGGCTAACGGCTCTGGGGCGGGAAGCTGGGAGGTTGGCTGCTCCTAGCTCTGAATAAAGCCTATTATTTCTTCACCCTTGGCTCCCAGGACCTTTCCCTATTACCTAGCTCATAGAACTGTGTGTGGAAGGTTTGTGACCCAGTCTGTACAACAGGCTTGAGGGGTCCGTGAGCCCTACCCATAGCTTTACACCCTGCCTTAGACTTTCTCAAGTGTCTCCTGAAGGATCTCTCTTAGCTATGTGGAAGAAGAGAGAATTTTTAAAAAGATGCCACCCTGACCTATAATCCTTTGAAATATCTTCCTTTTGGACTGTAGTAGCCCACAACAATATCCTGAATTTGAAAAACTTGGATTAAAATCCTTCAGTTTATGAATGAAGTTGGGGCTGGGTGGTAGAAGCAGAGAGCAGAAAATGTTGACTTTCTCCTAAGTAGCACCGTACCCCTGAATTCACTGTGTACCTTTTTTAACTCCTGAGGACAAAAAGCAAACCCCATTATCAATCAAGAGTGTGAGAATTCCCTTTGGGGGAGGTGATCACGGATTATCAGGGACTCTCTACCCACAACTTCTGCAAACCTTGCACTACAATTCTTTCTGAGACCAATGAATTGGGAACTTTGTCCCCTCAAGATTCCTTTGATTTTACTTCTAGAAATTTGAAATAATTCAATAAAGTGCACTAAATTTATTCAAAATTTGCCTTAAGCATAAAACAGAAAAGCCATTCTGAATCTCACTTGGAAATTTTGTTACCCTACTATGCTTGCAAAACAAGTTTCTGGTGTTATACCAGGTGATATCATAACTTGAAAATGCCATCATTTCAGTCATGTAAATACAGCAGCTGCCATCATTTCAGTCATGTAAATACAGCAGCAGTATGTTAATGCCCTCTAACAGGAAATAATAGACAATCTTCCACAGGTAATTTCTTGTTCTCAAAGAAAATTTAAAGTCTCTTATATACATTGAATACATTCCCCAGAGGTCATAGTGTTGAAAACATGATTCCCAGTGCAGCAGTCTTAGCATGTGGGGCTTAATGGGAGGCATGGGGGATAGCACAGATAACAAAATTTGGGAAAGAGGTGGAATGAATTTAGGAATTAGGATGATGCCAAATGTGTAACACCATAAGGGGGCATCCACAACAGCTGTGCCATAGGTTTATTCAGTTTGCAAAGATTCCCTTTTATTAACCCTTCACATAATCCCATGTGACACCCCAAGGTCTGGCATTTGATTACACACCATCTAGGTAATTTTGCACTTCTGTTTGTTTTGTTTACCTTAATAAGATTGGAAACTATTTGAAACCAGAATCCTAGCATTTTGGCTTCTTTTGTAATTTGTACCTTCACTATGTAATATAGTATGGACACTTTGTGTTCATTTTCTTGTTAGTTAACTAATGGAGAAATCAGGTGGGATTGTGTTGTGCCTCTATGAACAATGAAGTTATAGGTAAAATCTTGTGAGGAGAGGACAGACTCAGGAAGATATGGTACCAGAAATGTGAATTCAATGAAATATGTATTACTATGGATTTAGAATAATATTGATATCATAACACTATTTTTTTCACACTTTCAACTCAGTTTGGGATTATTCCTTAGGCATTGCTATCTAAATATACATAAATTAAAACTTCAAGAAACAATTGGACAAAAAATGTTTATAAACATACTGAATCAAAAAGAAAAACAACTACATTTTCAATGTTTCACCACAGGCAAGACAAACGTTGAAATCCACAGTTGTTCAAGGCAATGTTTATGGAATCCGTATCTATTAGTGTCTATTAGATTACATTGTGCTCACAGAGTAAACCATGTCTTTGTGATGCAAGTATGTTGTAATGTTTAACAATTCCATGTTCTTTCACTTGTGACTCTGTGATTTAGAGTATTTATGAATATTTACTCCTCACTGTATGAAGTTCTTCTATTTTGATATTGTCTGTCATTAATCACAAAGAAGCAAAAAACCAATGTTTGTATAGTATAGCTAGAGTACAAAACTTCAGTTTTGTTTCAGTTAAACAGTTTCTTTTATAAAGATTCTTCAGTTCACCTTTCGTGACTTCCTTTCCCTTGTCAGAGTGCTGGTGTCATGCTATTTCCACATGTCCTCCGGCAAAGAGAACACAGTTCAGCTCCCAAACCAGTGGGTCACTAAAATGGGGGGAAAAGTCAACATGTGTTAGATGAACTCTGCACACCCACTCTGCCCTGAATTGCTGAATGAACTGTGGTGTGGTCATTTTTCAGGAAGCAGCAAAGGAGATGGAGTGGGAATAAGACTTATAAATGTCCAAATGACCTAGTATTTGTACCTACATATTTTGATAGTCATGCATAAATATATATTAATGAGAAAATGCAGATAATTATAAAAAAGCATTTAGAAATAAAAAGCACTCCACTTGAAATTTTGTTGACTGTAAAAGTAACTTAATATGGGGTCTTAGGGTTAAATGAATTTTTCCTGCAACTGTTATTTAACCTCTTTTTAAGCAAAATACTACTTTACTTCATGGTTAATAAGTTGCAGTTATTTCTTTAACTAATATAAAATATTTTTATTAAACATTATCATAAATGTTTATTAGAACGATTATAATGATGTCTGACCTTTATTAAGCACTTTCTATCTGCCGATCATTGTCTTAAGGACTTTATAGTATTTGCTTTATTTATTTACATATAAAGTATGTAATACAACTGAATACAATAATAAAAATATGTGAGAAATATTGGGCAATGAGTCGTCAGAGAGGTTTTGAAGAATTAAACATGGAGGAGAGACACGACAAAAGGGTAAGTGATTTTTTTGTTCATTCCAGAGAAGAAATCTAAGCAACATCCAACAAAGTTAAATGTGTTAAATTCTCTCTGCCAATGGCTTGTAGAAGGGTTTGGTAGCAGGTGTGACTCTGCTGGAGAGTGAATCCTGGGTTCCAGGAAGGTAAAGTTGAGAGTGGGCTGCTGTCATTACAGCTCAAATAATGCAAAGAAGGATGAAGATCCATCATAAAGGAAAAACAGTTGTTGAACAGGTAGAGCTAAGAAGGCTTTTCCAGCTGTTTCTGCGACTTTGCATACCCATACATTCTGGGTAAATCTGAGAAACTAAGCAAAAAACAAGTGCCCATCAAGTCCTTCTTGCCAGCCCAGAAAAAGGAATAAATGTCAATGATTGCAGATGAGGTAAGTAAACTTTGCAAACTAAGGCCACCCGAGAATCCTCAATATTTACATGCATGCTACACATTTCGTGTTTAATATGTACAAGGAATCTGTATAGTGTTAATTAAAATTCCTAATATTGCATCATCATAAGAGTGCTTGTAACATATTCCAGATATCTCAGGAGGGCTGAAAAAAAGCAATTATATCTCGCAGCAAGATTCCATAAAACTAATTATCAGGGAGGATTCATAAAAAATTTCCCAGGTTAATATGTTATATACATAACATAATATATTTATTTTTTTCTGTCTATAACTTTTATGGACACTTTATTTATTTTTAAAATTGTATTTTATTTTGTCAATATACAATGTGGTTGATTATTGTGGCCCATTTCTGAAACCTCCCTCCCTCCTCCCTCTCCCTGCTCCCTCCCAGCAACTTCATATCTGTTTGCTTGTTGTATCAACTTCAAGGAATTGTGATTCTTGTGTCTTCTTCCCTCTCACCCCCCCAGTTTACTTGTGTATTTATTTATTTGTTTTTAGCTCCCACAAATAAGTGAGAGCATGTGATATTTTTCTTTCTGTGACTGACTCGTTTTTCACTTAATATAATTCTCTCTAGGTCCATCCGTGTTGTTGCAAATGGCAGTATTTCATCTTGTGTATTTATTTATTTGTTTTTAGCTCCCACAAATAAGTGAGAGCATGTGATATTTTTCTTTCTGTGACTGACTCATTTTTCACTTAATATAATTCTCTCTAGGTCCATCCGTGTTGTTGCAAATGGCAGTATTTCATTCTCTTGTATAGCAGAGTATATTCCATTGTGTGATATGCCACATTTTCCGTATCCACTCATCTGATGATGGACATTTGGGCTGGTTCCAACTC
>NW_007736238.1:17332-18912 GCF_000696425.1 Galeopterus variegatus | reverse complement strand
ATCTCAGTGTGGTTTTGATTTGCATTTCCCGAATGCTGAGTGGTGCTGAGCAATTTTTCATGTGCCTGTTGGCCATTTGTATATCTTCCTTTAAGAAATGCCTGTTTAGCTCTTTTGCTCATGTTTTAATTGGGTTACTTGCTTTTCTCTAGTAAAGTTGTTTGAGTTCCTTGTATATTCTGGATATTAATCCTTTGTCAGATGAATATTTTGTGAATATTTTCTCCCACTCTGTTGGTTGTCTTTTGATTCTGTTAATTGTTTCTTTTTCTTTGCAGAAGCTTTTTAGTTTGATATAATCCCATTTGTTTATTCTTTCTTTGGCTGCCTGTGCTTTTAGGGTTGTATTCGTGAAATCTGTGCCTAGTCCTACTTCCTGAAGTGTTTCTCCATGTTTTCTTTAAGAAGTTTTATTGTTTCAGGGTGTATATTTAATTCTTTAATCCATTTTGAGTTGATTTTAGTATATGGTGAGAGGTATGGGTCTAGTTTTATTCTCCCGCATATGGATATTCAGTTATCCCTATGATAGCGTTTGGATGAGTTGTCCCCTCCAAAACTCATGTGGAAATTTGATCTCCAATGTGGCAGTGTTGGAAACTGATTGAGTCACAGGGGCGGATCCCTCAAGAATGGATTAATGCTCTCCTTGAGGGAGGGGAGATTAATAAGTGAGTTCTCACTCTATTAGTTCCCATGAGAGCTTGTTGCTTAAAAAGACCCTGGCCCCTTCTCTCTCTCTCTCTTGCTTCCTCTTGCCATGTGATCTGCTTTTACCCACCAGCTGCCTGCCACTTTCCACCATGAGTAGAAGCAGTCTGAGTCCCATGCCAGATGCAGCTGTCCCAGAACTGTAAGCCAAATAAACCTCTTTTCCTTATAAATTACCCAGTCTCAGGTACTTCTGTTCTAGCAACACAAAACAGACTAAAACACCCAGCACCATTTGCTGAAGAGGCAGTCTCTTCCCTAGCGTATAGGCTTGGTGCCTTTGTCAAAGATCAGATGGCTGTAGGTTTGTGGGTTGATTTCTGGATTCTCTATTCTATTCCATTGATCAGTGTGTCTGTTTTTATGCCAGTACCATGCTCTTTTGGTTGTTATAGCTTTTTTTTTTTTTAATTTTCCTTTTTTTGTCTTTTTTACTGACCGGTAACGGGATCGCAACCCTCAGTATCGCGCCTGTACCGGGGACCGGCAACGGGATCGCAACCCTCGGTGCTGTGCCCACACCGCACTCAGCCAGTGAGCGGGAACCAGTCTCCACATGGGATCTGAACCCTCGGCAGGAGCGCCGCCACAGGGCGGGAGCGCCGCCACTCCCCCAAGCGGTGCACTCTCCAGTGCACCACCGGGCCGACCCTGGTTGTTATAGCTTTGTAGTGTTTAAAGTCAGGTAGTTTTATGCCTCCAGTTTTATTATTTTGCTCAGAATTGCTTTGGCTATGTGTGGTCTTTTGTTATTCCATTTAAATGTCTGGGGAGTTTTTTCCATTTCTGAGAAAAATGTCATTGAAATTTTGATGGGGATTGCATTGAATTTGTATATCACTTTGGGTAGTATGCGCGATTCATACTGG
>NW_007736238.1:13554-17070 GCF_000696425.1 Galeopterus variegatus | reverse complement strand
GGTGCTGTGCCCACCCCGCCCTCAGCCAGTGAGCGGGACCCGGTCTCCACATGGGATCTGACCCCTGGGCGGGAGCGCCGCCACTCCCCCAAGCGGTGCACTCTCCAGTGCACCACCGGGCCGACCCTGGTTGTTATAGCTTTGTAGTGTTTAAAGTCAGGTAGTTTTATGCCTCCAGTTTTATTATTTTGCTCAGAATTGCTTTGGCTATGTGTGGTCTTTTGTTATTCCATTTAAATGTCTGGGGAGTTTTTTCCATTTCTGAGAAAAATGTCTTTGGAATTTTAATGGGGATTGCATTGAATTTGTATAACACTTTATGGGCATTTTCACAGTGTTGATTCTTCCAATCCAAGAGCATGGGATATCTTTCTATCTTCTTGTGTCCTCTTTAATTTCTCTCAGCAGTGGTTTGTAGTTCTCATTATAGAGATTTTTCACATCCTTGGTTAATTCTATTCATAAGTATTTTATTTTTTTGGTGGCTATTGTAAATGGGCAAGCTTTCTTGATTTCTCTTTCTGCATGTTCACTATTGGAGAATAGAAGTGCTACTGATTCTTGTGTGTTGATTTTGTATCCTCAAACGTTTCTGAAATCATTTATCAACTCCAAGAGTTTTTTTGTAGAGGCCTTAGGCTGTTTGATATATAGGGTCATGTCGTCTGCAAACAGGGACAGTTTGATTTCATCTTTTCCAATCTGGATGTCCTTTATTTCTTTCTCTTCTCTGATTGTTCTGGCTAGTACTTCCAATACTATGTTGAATAGGAGTGGTGAGAGTGGGCATCCTTGTCTAGCTCCTGTTCTTAGGATGATCTTCAGGATGATATTGGCAGTGGGTTTATCATATAAGGCATTAATTATGTTGAGATAATTTTCACCTAGACCTAACTTGTAGAGGGTCTTTATCATGAACAAGTGTTGAATGTTATCAAATGCTTTTTCAGCATCTATAGAGATGATCATATAGTCCTTGTCTTTGATTTTATAGATATGGTGTATCACATTTATTGATTTGCATATGTTGAACCAGCCTTGCATACCTGGGATGAATCCCACTTGATCATGGTCTATAATTTTGCATATGTGTTGCTGTATTCTGTTAGCTAGTATTTTATTGAAGATTTTTGCATCTATATTCATCAAGGATATTGGCCTGTAGTTTTCTTTTTTAGTTGTATCTTTGCCTGGTTTTGGTATCAGGGTGATGTTTGCTTCATAGAATGAGTTTGGGAGAATTGCCTCTGTTTCAATCTTTTGAAATAGTTTGTAGAGAATTGGTGTCAATTCCTCTTTGAATGTCTGGTAGACTTCTGCTGTGAATCCTTCTGGTCCTGGGCTTTTCTTTGTTGGGAGCCTTCTGATAACAGCTTCAATCTCTTTTATTGTTATTGGTCTGCTCAGATTTTCTACATCATCTTAGTTCAGTTTTGGTAGTTTGTGTGTGTACAGAAATATATCCATTTCCTCCCAATTTTCAAATTTGTTGGCATAGAGCTGTTTATAGTAGTCTCAAGGTATCAGTTGTAATATCACCTTTTTCATTTCTAATTTTTGTTTTTTGGGTCTTCTTTCTTCTTCTTCTGATTAGCCATGCTAATGTTTTGTCACTTTTATTTATCTTTTCAAAAAAACAACTTTTTGATTCATTGATCTTTTGTATCATTTTTTGGGTTTCAATTTCATTAAGTTCTGCTCTGATCTTAATGATTTCTTTCCATCTGCTAACTTTGGGTTTGGATTGCTCTTGTTTTTCTAGTTCTGTAAGGTAAAGTATTAAGTTGTTCACTTGCCATCTTTCCATTCTTCTGAAGTAAGCATTTAATGTGATAATTTTCCCCCTTAGCACTGCTTTTGCAGTATCCTACAGGTTTTGGTATGATGTATCATTGTTTTCATTAGTTTCAAGAAATTTTTGATTTCCTGTTTGATTTCTTCTTGGACCCATATATCATCAAGTAGAATGCTGTTTAATTTCCATGTGTTTGTATAGTTTCCAGAATTTCATTTTTTATTGATTTCTAATTTTGATCCATTGTGGCCTGAAAAAATATATGGGATAATTCCAAATTTTTTGAATTTGTTGAGACCTGATTTGTGATCTAACATGTGATGTATCCTGGAGAATAATCCATGTGCTGATGAGAAGAATTAATATTCTGAGGTTGTTGGATGGAATGTTCTGTAGATATCTGTCAAGTCTAATTGGTCTAGAGTGTTGTTTAGATCTTGTGTTTCTCTGCTGATTCTTTGCCTAGATGATCTGTCAAATATTGATAGTGGGGTGTTCAGGTCCCCTGCTATTATGGTATTAGTGTCTATTTCCTTCTTTAGGTCTAATAGAGTTTGTTTTATAAATCTGGCTGCTCTGATATTGGGTGCATTTATATTTATGATTGTTATGTCTTCTTGATGGATGAATCCTTTTATCATTATGTAGTGGCCCTAATTATCTCTTTTTATGGTTTTTGGTTTAAAGTCTATTTTATCAGATATATTAATAGCTACTCCAGCTAATTTTTCATTTCTGTTTGCGTAGTAAATCTTTTTCCATCCTTTCACTCTTAGTCTATGTGTGTCTTTGTGAGTAAGGTGGGTCTCCTGAAGACAGCATCTAGTTGAGTCCTCCTTTTTAATCCAGTCAGCCAGTCTGAGTCTTTTGATTGGGGAATTTAATCCTTTTACATTAAGAGTTGTTATTGAAAAGTGTTGATTCACTCCTAGCATTTTATTTATTTTTGTTTGGTGTCTTAAATGTCTTTTGTTCCTTTCTTTCTGATTTACTGTTTGTTTTCAGTATTTGTCGGTATCTTGAATGTAGTTAAACATTTTTTTCTCTTCATTATTGGCATTTTTATTTTACTGGTGGGTTTTGATTTTTCTTGAGTTTTTATGGCAGTGATAGTTATTTTACAGGTACCAAGCCCAGTACACCCTCAAGAATTTCTTATAAGTGTGGTCGTGTGGTAGTGAACTCCCACAATTTTTGTTTGTCTGAGAAATACACTATTTGCCCTTCATTTCAGAAGGATAGCCTTGCGGGGTAGAGTATTCTTGGCTGGCAATCTCTGTCTTTTAGTATTTTGAATGTATCTTCCCATTCCCTTCTGGCTTATAGTGTTTGTGATGAAACATCTGATGTTAGTCTGATTGGGGCTCCCTTATAGGTGATTTGATGCTTCTCTCTTACAGCTTTTAAGTTTCTCTCTTTGTCTTTGAGTTTTGCCAATTTGACCATAACATGTCTTAGAGAAGACCTTTTTGGTTGAATACAGTTGGGGATCTTTGAGCTTCCTGAGTCTGAAGATCCGTGTCTTTTCCTATACCAGGGAATTTTTCTGGCACTATTTTGTTGAATATGTTTTCAATGCAATCTCCTTTTTCCTCTCCTTCTGGAATACCCATGATTCGGATATTTGAGTGCTTAAGGTTGTTTGATATCTCTCTTAGATTTTCTTCAATGTTTTTCATTCTTTTTTCTTTTTTTTTTTTGTCTGCCTGTGTTATTTCAAA
>NW_007736238.1:11193-12174 GCF_000696425.1 Galeopterus variegatus | reverse complement strand
TATTTCTGGTATCTTTCCTTTGGTGTTTAGTCATTGTGGCAAGGGATTTCACGGTCCACTGTTTCAACACTATTGTTTGGCTAGGATCCTGCCGGGGCTGCCAATTTGACATGGATGCCTCAGTGTCTGCTCAGCCACCCACTTGTGCCTCAGGTGTGTTGTCGCTTTGGGTCTTGGGCCTCTCTAGGAAGGCACCTCTCTGGTCGGCGTCCACTCGGCTGGGCTGAGGATGGGATCCAGCGGCAGTGAGGCCTACCTGCTCAGTCACGCGCTGGTGCCACAGGCGAGGGGTCTCCTTGGGACTTGGGCCTCTCCCAACATAACACATTTTTAGAAGACACTTGCAAATAGTCTACTCCTAGATAACCCAACTGACTGGTCTTTTTTAAAAAAAAACAAAAAAAACCAAATACTTGCAGATTAAGACAAATAGTTCTTTTAATTCTATTATTTGTAGCTTTCAGTTCATAATCTCCTTAACAGTACTCATTTTATATCTTCTAGAAACATATTTATCATCCCTTGTAATAAGGTAGTTCTAAAATCAGAAAAAAAATTGTTTAATCTCAATTGGACTCCCTCAGATAAATATATGAACTATGAGACATTCTAAGTACCTAATTATGCTTTCTACCATTATCCAAAATAAAATAGTTGAAATGCACAACACAATATGCTATTTTTATGAAAAAAAAATAAAATAAAATAATATTTTTACAATACTAAGGCAAATATAAAAAAATTTTTTTGAAGGGTATTATCCTAGATCACAATGTAAAAACTAGTTCAGAAAGCCAATGTAGAGATTTGCACTTCTGGAAATCTGGAATAGTTATTTTCTCCCCTATCCTTCCCACTAAGTACAGTTAAAATCCCTGGACCTTATATAAATGAACAAACTTAAGAAAACTCTGAAAGACAGAAAGAAGGCAGGTAATCTAGAGATCTTGGAATTGAAGAATGACATAGTGGTGCATTCCC
>NW_007736238.1:0-10770 GCF_000696425.1 Galeopterus variegatus | reverse complement strand
AAATGTTTAGACAATAATCACTCTATTACAGCAAAACATCACATAAAAAAAATGCCACAGCTCCACTCCCAACCCCCACTAATAGAAGCTGGATCTGGAACCTACATGTCTACTCTCAACAGAGTATAATTAGGCACCCCTTACCCTACCACCACCCTTCCAAGAGTGATGTCAGAGAAAGTCAAGTGGGAATCCCACAGTTTCATCTCCACAAAGCAGTAAAGAGACCCTTTCTCACTCCTCTGAAGCATCAATGGAGACCACATAAGGAGTCTGGATTTCTACTCCTACCTAGCATAAAGAAATAACCCTGCCTCTCCCTGCTAGGGTGGTGTTGGAGAAGGTGTAATGGAGATACATGACTTTCACCACCAGCCAGAATTAACAGACCATCCCCTCATCAATCGAATACCAAACCCTGATGTGTCTGTCAGTAGAAGCCACATGGCTAACAGTAGCAGTAAAACGGCACCCTTGCCCTCTCAGTCAGGGTTGTGTCAGCATAGGCCCAGTGGGGAGCTTGAACTCCCACCCCTGCCCCGCAGTAACAGGGAACCCCTTGGCTGTTAACAGAGGTTGAGTGGGTAACCTGGATTTCTACTCCCACCAGGCAGTGCTGTTTTCCCACAGGAATTGTAGCAAAAGAGCCCTGCTAAAGTAGAAGATTTAAATAAGATGCATAATATCATAATATAATACTAACAATGTACAGATTTCAAAAGAAAATCACTCACCACACCAAGAGGCAGGAAACTCTCAACTCGAAGGTGAAAAGATAATTTTTACATGTCAATAACTAGACGATACAGATGTTAAAATTATCTACCTGGCAAGGGCTTTAAAAGTAGCAGTTATAAACAACCTTCAATGAGCAAATATGAACTTGCTTGAAACAAATACAGAGTCTCAGCAAAGAAAGAAGAAAAAAAGAACAAAATGGAAATTTAAAATAAAAAGTATCATAACCAAAATAAAACTCAGTAGATGAACTCAAAGGCAGAATGGAGAGTATAGAGGAAAGAATTGCTGAACTTAAAGATAGAACAATAGAAATATATGAACAATGCTGGGAAAATAGACTGGAAAATAAAGGTATAATAGCTCTTGGGGTGTGTGGAATTATAGCAAAAGATTTAACATTTGTGTCACTGGAGTCCTAACAGAGAAGATATTGAATTTATAATTTAAAAACTTCCCAAAAAGAAGGTTTTTAGGACCTGATGGTTTCACTGGAAAATTCTACCAATGGTTTAAAAAATAACACAAATTCTACACAATCTCTTCCATAAAACAAAGACAAGGATGTACCTCCCAACTCATTTGATGAAACCAATATTATCCTAATACCAAATCAGAGAAAGGCAATACAAAACAAAACTATAGACCAATATCCTTCACAAATATGGACACAAAAATCCTTAACAAAATGTTAAAAAATAGAGTTCTGTGGTATATAAAAAAAATTATGAAACATGACCAAGTGTGCTTTATTCCAGAGATGCAAGGTTGGTTTGAAAATCAATCAATATAATTCACTATGTTAACAGGCTAAAGGACATAAATCAGAAGAAAAATTATCATGTAAATTGATGCAAAAAGAAAAAAATCATTGGACAGAATTTAATACCTTTCATGTTACAATCTCCCCAAAAAGCTAGAAATAATAGGGAATTTCTTCAACTTGATAAAAAACACCCACAAAAACTTCACCTAACATCATACTTAATAATGAAAGACTGAATGCCTGCCCCCGAGGACTAAGAACTGGAAAAGGATGTTTGCTTGTACCACTCTTACCCAATATAGTGTCAATGGACATTTAGGTTGTCATACAACATGAATGAACCTTAAAGACATTCTACTAAGTAAAATAAGCCAGTCACAGAAGCACAAATACTACATGATTCCACTTATATGAGGTATCTAACCTAGTCAGAAATAGAAACAGAAGGTAGAACGGTAGTTACCAGGAGCTGGGGCAAGGGAAAACAGGAAGATGCTGTTCAATGGTCTAGAGTTCCAGTCAAGAAAGATGAGAAAATTTCTAGAGACCTGCTGTACAACATTGTGTTTGTAGATATCAATACTGTACTGTACACTTAAAAATTTGTAAAGAGGATAAATCTCACAGAATTGTATGTGTGTTTAACACAATAAAAAGTTACATTGCCACAGAAAATATTCTTCTGGCTCAGTGCTAATTAAACTGTGATCTGCAAACTGTACTAACAATCAACACTTTGTCATAGGTTTGTGTCAAGATAAAGAGCTTGGCCACAATCTACCCTGGCACTAGCATTCTGTTTCAGACATCTGACAGTTTCTTAGTAGCAAGACCCTATAATGAAGAAAGCAATGCGTTGAATTACATTTTGGAATGAGCTTCTTACCCTTTAGTGTAGGGGTAACAAGCAGGTTGGGAACTGGCTACTTTGAATAGTAAGATCACTTTTATTCTTTGTGAGCCATCTCAAGAATAGATGATCAAATACAGAAATTACAACCAGAGAGGCATAATGACTTACACACACACGACCCCAGGAAGCTCTGCCTTCTGGTAGATGCTTTGCTGAGGTATGGGCAGTAATGACATCTTCAGAAAAGTTCAAAGAAAAATTTCAAAGTCGAGGGAAGGTTAGTATTTTTTTTTTTTGTCTTGTTTTGTATCATGCCCAGGCAAAGATTATGAAATTTGGTTGCTGACATCAAGGAAACAGCCCATTATCATCTATTTTCTGTATTCTCTTCAGGGAAAACAATGGCCAAGCCTGGCATTACCATTCAGTGACAAAGTTAATATGCTAATAAACAAATGTGGTATAGAAATTGAGTATTTCTTTCTGAAAAACATTTTGGTTGACAAGTAATATGACTGTACATTTTTTAGTTGCTGGAAATGGATTCAGTAGTAGTAATGAATTCTTTCCAAATTTGTGAAATAATTTCTTGAGACACATTCAAATACTCCATATCAAAAGCATAGTGGTATAAGCCATGATATTTTTACAACTCAGGTATTCTCTTTATATGACCTGAGGCAACCATAAGATTGCCACATAACATTTAGTACGTGCCTGCTGAGTTGAGGTAGCTTGATGTTATAAAAACAACAGGGGTCTGGGAACAGAAATATTGGGTTATAGTCCTAGATCTAATAGAGCTAGTTGTATGACCTGAGTAAGTCATTAGTCGACCTTATACTTCAATTTCTTTTTACATAAAATTCAGGGTTGGAGAAAGAGTACAATAAATTATCTTTAAAAAACTTCTGCTTATATTGCTGTGTGACCCAATAAACACCATTAACCTATTTCCAAACTCTCACAGTAATTTCCTGACTCATCTCTAATCTCTAAATATTACCTCTACTTGTTGCTCCAGGTAAATCTTCTAACAAGATTTCTTTGATCATTTCACTTTCTACTATTAAAACTAAACAAGAAAACAAACAGAAGCCTTTCACCACCTAATATATATAAAATTCAAAACCCAGACTTTCACTTTGGCTCTACAGAATGCCCATGAACCATCAACACTCATTATTCCCAGCCTTTTCCTCTACTCTGCTGTGAAATTAGTATTCTAGCCCGACATCATCATGCATGGCTAAGCTCTGCTTCAGTGTTTCCAGCTTACAACATCTTCTCCACCCAGAATGCCCCTCCTTTTCTCTTCTTTCTTTCTTTTTTTCTGCCAGTAATAGCTCACATTTATTGAGTTCTCATTAGTACCACCAAAACACTAAAATTTTTACAGCATTCTCTTATTTTTAAATCTGACAACAACTCTGTCAAAGAGGTACTATTATCAGGCCCATTTTACTAATAAGAAAACTGTCTTTTTGAAAAAAGCCAGTCTAACTGGAGTGAGACGGTATCTCAAAATGGTTTTAATTTGCATTTCCCAAATGCTGAGTGATGTTGAGCATTTTTGCATGTGTCTGTTGGCCATTTGTTTATCTTTCTTTGAGAAATGCCTATTCTGCTCCTTTGCCCATTTTTAAATTGGATTACTTGTTTTTAATTAAGTTGTTTGAGTTCTTTGTATATTCTGGATATTAATCCTTTGTCAGATGCATAGTTTGCAAATATTTTCTCTCACTCTGTTGGTTGTCTTTTCACTCTGTTAATCATTTCTTTTGTGGTGCAGAAGCTTTTTAGTTTGATATAATCCCATTTATTTATTTTTTATTTTATTGCCTGTGTTTTGGGGGTCATGTTCATAATGTCTTTGCCCATCCTACTTCCTAAAGTGTTTCCCTTATGTTTCTTTAAGGAGTTTTATAGTTTTAGGGCATATATTTTATTCTTTAATCTATTTTGAGTTGATTTTGGTATATGGCAAGAAGTATGGTCTAGTTTCATTCTTCTACATATGGATATCCAATTTTCCCAGCACCATTTATCGAAGAGGCAGCCTTTCCCCCAATGTATGTTCTTGATGCCTTTGTCAAAGATCAGTTGGCTGTAGGTATATGGGTTGATCTCTGGGTTCTCTATTTTGTTCCATTGGTCTGTGAATAACAAACGTTGGTGAGGATGCAGAGAAAGGGGGACCCTCCTACACTGTTGGTGGGACTGCAAATTAGTACAGCCATTATGGAAAATGGTATGGAGTTTCCTCAGACAACTATAGACATACTGCTGTATGACCCAGCAACCCCACTACTGGGTATATACCCAAAGGAATGGAAATCATCATGTCAAAGGGACATCTGTAGTCCCATGTATATTGCAGCTCTATTTACAATAGCCAAGAGTTGGAACCAGCCTAAATGTACATCATTAGATGACTGCATAATGAAAATGTTATACATTTATACAATAAAATACTACTCTGCCATAAAAAAAGAATGAAATTCTGCCATTTGCAGCAATATGGATGAACTTAGAGAAAATTATGTTAAGTGAAATAAGCCAGGTACAGTAAGAGAAATACCACATGGCTTCATTTATATGTGGGATCTAGTAAAAAACAAACAAACAAACAAATAAATAAAAACAAAGGTAGAACAATCACAATAATATGTTGAAGAAAACAGAACAGAGGTTACCAGAAGTGGGAAAATGGGAAGGAGACGGGGAAAGGGAGGAATTGGTAAAGGGCCATGAAAATCAATTACATTGTATAATGAAGAATGTACTAATCCAGATATGATCATCACATATTGCACACAGCTATTTATATTCAATGTTGTACCCCACACATATGTACAATCAATTATGTTCCAATAATAAATTAATTTAAAAAATAAAGTAATTACTGATAAGGAAAAAAGAAAAAGAAAACTGAAACTGAGAGAGGTTAAATAAATTTTCCCAGGTCAGGAAGACAGTATAGAAGCAAAACAGAAAATGGGATGAAAATCCATATTACAAGTTGAATCAGCATATAAGGTTACTTCAAAAAGTTTGTGGAAAAACAGTTAAAAGATATGAATTTTTCCACGAACTTTTTCAATGAAGACCCCCTCATACAGGCTTCTCAATGAGAGATCCAAGAAAAGTCATCAGAATGGTTTCTCAGATTATAATAATAATCTTTGCTTTAAAAATTATTTAAATTTTGCAAATAATTTTTATATTTTCTGTCTTGCTTCATTTTATTTTATTTTTCTTAATTCAACACCAGCAAAACCTCGAGTTTCACACAAAAAAGTATAATGAAATTAAGAGAACACCATTTTAAATTGTAGTAGTTACTTTCCAATTTGAACACAAAGTTTGAAATAATGTAATTATATCATATTACTTTTCAGTTGTAATAAAAATAATGAGGCCAATTCTTTAAAGGATGAAAATAATTTATTGGGAACCCTGGTATTCTTAAAGAAAGTACAGACATCTTTATATTTTAAACATAAAATCATAAATTTAAGTAGAATATAAATCCCCTAACCCTGAAACAGAGCCTGCCTAATTGAAGGATATTATTAAAGCTTATCTATATACGTATTTGTTTAGTTTTAGCCTTCAACCAGTTGACCAGGGAAGGCTTTCAAAAGATTTAAGAGATGTTTGTTTGTTGAAAAAAGGCTTTATATTGACCATTGGGATATAAGTTAAGCCTGCTGGATCAATTTGCTTAATTGATGAGAACTTCAGTTGGTCCTGGGGTGTGTTAATTTCCTGAGGTGAACCTATTGAAAGAATTATTTAGAGAAACTTTCACAGTTGGGGAAAGCTTTCAAATGCACTTGACTTAATCTGAGATTGGATTGCAACACTGTATTAGTCCATTTTTGTGTTGCTATAACAGAATATCTGCAACTGGGTAATTGATAAATAAAAGAGGTTTATTTGGCTCATAATTCTGGGATAGCTATATCTGTTGTGAGGCTGCCTGTACTCATAGTGGAAAAATGGCAGGACAGCCAGCAGGTGCAAGGAGATAACATGGCAAGAAGAAGCAAGAGAGAGAGAAAGAGGAGGTGCCAGTGTCCTTTAAACAACCAGCTCTCCTGGGAACTACTAGGGCTAGAACTTACTCATTACCCTGCTCCCCAAGAGAGGGCATTAATCCATTCATGAAGTACCCACCCACATGACCCAAACACCCCCCCCAACACTGCCACGTTGGGGATCAGATTTCAACATGAGCTTTGGGGGTGACAATTATACAACATACTTTCACACATATTAAATGCCCTAAATCCTCTTTAATTCAGCACATTTGATGTCAAGACAATATCTGGCTCAGTCTTCCTGCAATTTTCTTCATCTGCCTTCCATTTAGACAGAAGGATAAAATTTGTTCCAGTCACTCCAAAAGGTAAACTTAAGACCAGTGCTTGCAAATTACTATGTAGTGTGAGGAAGAATACTCTCAAGATTGTCCCAGGATGATAGCATGTGTAGTTTGGAAGTGGATTATTTTTATACCAATGTATATTTTGGAGTGGTGCATTCACACACCTGTATTATTATTACATATATATTATTATTTTATTATTCCTTTACATATATAAGAATATGTTATCATAGCAGACCTATACATTACTTATTCCCATCTCACACATGCACCAAATCAGTTTCGATAATTATCCAAGATTGCATAGCAGAGCCAGGATTTAAATCCAGCTTCAAAACCTGTGCTCTTTTCTCTACGTTACAATCTCTCATTAAACATAAGCTGGGTAGCAGCTTTCAAGGGCATATGCTAAAAGGAATTCAAGCATTTGTTGGGACAGAGGGAAGAGTTGAACTAAGGTTTTGAACATAAATTAGAATGACTTTAGGGTCCAGTCTCTTTCAAAAGTGTCTGAAAATGGGCCGGCCCGGTGGCGCACTGGAGAGTGCACCGCTTGGGAGCATGGCAGCGCTCCCGCCAAGGGTTTGGATCCCATGTGGAGACTGGTTCCTGCTCACTGGCTGAGCACGGTGCGGGCGCAACACCAAGGGTTGCAATCCCGTTACCGGTCAGTAAAAAAGACAAAAAGGAAAAAAAAAAAAGTGTCTGAAAATTAATGAGGTCCCTAAACATTTGTTGAGTTTCTCTCTCTCTTTTTTGGGGGGGGGCGGGGGGGGGGGGGGGCAGCGGAATATGATGGCTGGTGCCTACATAAAGTGATGAAAACAACCAGAAGCCAAATTTAGGCCTCTGAAGCCTAAATCATTCTGGGCTTTGGAACTGATTAACAGGTCTTCTCCCAGCCATTTGACTGTGAGCACCATGCTGATAGCTGTTCTAACCTTAGCTTCCCTGATCAGCAACATTCACTCCTCACACTCTGGACTTTTTTATCTCTCCAAGTACCTAAATATCTATGACTCTCAAATGTTTATCTTCAGTATGGACCACTTTCCTTTTGAAATATCTATTTCCTGAATGGACCCCATTGCCTAGATTTTATACAGCTCTTCCACTCTAAAATGCCTCAACACCAACAAATTTGATATTCTAGAAGAAACAGATAAATTCCTAGAAACGTAAAACCTCCTGAGACAGAATCAAGAAGAAATAGAAAATCTAAGAGACCAATAATGAATAAGGAGATTAAATCCATAGTCAAAAATCTCCCAAAGAAAAGCCCAGGAGATGTGAAGCCCAGACAGCTTCACAGGAGAATCTGGTCAAACATTTAAAGAACCAATGCCAATCCTTCACAAACTCTTTCAAAATTTGAAAAGGAAGGAATACTTTCAAACCATTTTACAATGCCAGCTTTATCCTGATACCAAAACCAAACAAAGGCAATAAAAGAAAAGAAAATTACAGGCCAATAGCCCTGATGAACATAAATGCAATAATTCTTAACAACATACTAGCAAACCAAATTCAACAGCACATTAAAAGGATAATTCATTTTTGATCAAGTGGGATTTATCTCTGGGATGCAAGGATGGTTCTACATATGAAAATCAATAAACGTGATACATCATATTAACAGAATAAATAAAAAAACTATATGATCATCTCAATAGATGCAGAAAAAGTATTTGACAAAATTCAACAATATTTCATGATCAAAAACTCTCAACACAGTAGGCGTGGAAGGAATATAACTTAATACAATAAAAGTCATATATGAAAAACCTACAACTAACATTAGACTCAACAGTGAAAAGTTAAAAGTTTTTCCTCTAAGATAAGGAACAAGACAAGGGTGCCCACTCTCACCACATCTATTCAATATAGTACTGGAAGTTCCAGTCAGAACAGTTAGACAAGAGAGAAATAAAGGGTATCCAAATTGGAAAAGTGGGAGTCAAATTTCCCTGTTTGCAGGAGACAAGATCTTATATATTGAAACACCTAAAGACTCCACCAAAAAAAAAAAAAATACAAAAACTGTTTGAACTGATAAACAAACACAATGAAGTTGCAAGGTACAAAATCAACACACAAAAATCAGTAGTGTTTCTTTACACTACCAACAAACTATCTGAAAAGGAAATTAAGAAACCAATTCCATTCACAGGAACATCAAAGGAATACTTAGAAATAAATTTAACCAAGGAGATGAAATATCTGTATACTAAAAACAATAAAACACAGGTGAAAGAAATTGTAGATGACACAAATAAATAGAAAGGTATCACACATTCATGGATTGGAAGAATTAATATTAAAATGTCCATACTACCCAAAGAGATCGACAGACTCAATGTAATCCCTATCAAAATTCGAGTGTAATTTTTCACAGAAATAGAAAAAACATCCTCAAATTTGTATAGAACCAGAAAAGACCCTGATAGCTAAAGCAATCTTGAGGAAAAAGAGCAAATCTGGAGGCATTATACTTCCTGACCTCAAAATCTATTACAAAGTTATAGTAATCAAAATAGCATGATTCTGACATGAAAACAGACACAATGACCAATGGAACAGGATAGGGAACTCAGAAATAAACTCACATATTTATACTTAATTGATTCTCAACAAAGTTTCCAGGAACACACAATGAAGAATGAACAGTCTCTTCAATGGTGTTGGGAAAACTGGATATCCACAAGCAAAAGAATAAAATTGGAACCCTTATCTCACACTATATAAAAATCAACTCAAAATGAATTAAATACTTAAATATAAGTCCTGAAACTGTATTATTACTGGAAGACAACATAGGGAACATGTTCCATGACATTGGTCTGGGCAAAGATTTTTTGGATATGACCACAAAAGCACAGGCAACAAAAGCAATAATAAAAAAATGTGATTGCATCAAACTAAAAAGCTTCTGTGCAGTAAAGGAAACAGTTAACAGAGTAAAGAGACAGACAACAGATTGGGAGAAAATATCTGTACACCATACATCTGATAAGAGGCTTATATATAAAATATATAAGGAACTCAAACAACTCAATAGGAAGAAAACAAATAACCTAATCAAAAATATGGGCAAAGGATCTAAATAGACACTTCTCAAAAGACATACAAATGGCCAACAGATACTTGAAGGAATGGTCATCAGCACTAATCATCAAAAAGAATGCAGATTAAAACCACAATAAGATATTGACCTCACACCTGTCAGAATGGCTATTATCAAAATACAAAAGATAAGTGTTGACAAGGGTGTGGATAAAAGGGAATGCTTGTACACTGTTGGTGGGAATGTAGATTAGTACAGGCATTCTGGAAAACAGTATGGAGGTTCCTCAGAAAACTAAACATGGCATTAGCATATGATCTAGCAATCCCATTTTTGAACATATATACAAAGGAATGGAAATCAGTATGCTGAAGAGATATCTACACTTCCATGTTCATTGCAGCATTATTCACTAGCCAAGATACGGAATCAACCTGTGTCCAACAACAGATAAATGGATAAAGAAAATGTGGAATGCTAATGAGCCTTAAAAAGGGGAAAAATCCTTGTCATATGTGACACATGGATGAATCTGCGGGACATTATACTAAGTGAAATAAGCCAGGCGTAGAAAGAAAAATACCACATGATCTGACTTACATGTATAATCTAAAAAAGGTGACCTGTAGAAGTAGAGAGTAGAATGATGATTACCAGAGGCTGGGGGAGGAGAGTGAATGGGGAGAAGGGAGGTGATCAAAGGGTACAAGGGTCAGTTAGACGGGTCGAATAAGCCTTAGTGATCTATTGCACAGAATGGTGACTATAAAATTGCCAAGACAATAGATTTTAAATGTTCTTAACACAAATAAATATATGAGGTGGTAGATTTGTTAATTAACATGATTTAGTCATTTCACATTGGAAACATATAAGAAAACCTCACATTGTACCCCATAAATATATTCAATTATTATTTGTCAATTAAAAATAAAATTTTAAAAAACAAAAAAAAA
>NW_007736237.1:64488-67054 GCF_000696425.1 Galeopterus variegatus | reverse complement strand
TATATTAATGATTTTTTCTCTTTTCTCTCTGTCTCTCTCTCTCTGTCTCTTTCACACGCGCATGCACACACACACACTCTCGAATTATCTTTCTTTTCTTGATTAGACCTGTAAAACTTCACCAGAAGTCAGCCAGTCCTTCTTGGGCTCTAATCCTTTTGCTGGCAGAAGTCAGCCAGTCCTTCTGGGGCTCTAATCCTTTTGCTGGTGTATAAACATATTTAAATAAAAATATTTTTCTTCTTTCTTTTATTTTTTCCTTGTTACTTTTGTTGTTTGCTAGTTTCTTTGCCTCATCTCCCTCTTCTGGTATCTCTGATACCATCAGAAGTTCTATCTTTTTTTTTTTTTTTCCCCTCCTCTTCCTGGCTTTATTCTTTCCCGAACTTCTTTGTGTTTCCCAAAATATAGCATAGCTAATCTAATAACATGAGCAGTAATGTAAAATGAGTACAAAACTATGCTATCTGCACTAACAGAATCATTTTACAGTGTATTTATGTATTGAAAGAACATACTGTACCCCACAAATACATACAAGTAAATGTTGAAATATTTTGAATATAAAAAATAATAATGATGAGATATGCAGATGGAAAGAAGCATATGAAAAAATACTCAACATAATATAGCATTAGGGTATTAAAAATTAAAACAATGATGTCCTGGTACACGCTAATTAGAATGGATGAAATCCAAAACATTGACAACACCGAACGCTGGTGAATACATGGACCAACAGAAATTCTCATTTATTGTTGGTAGAAATGCAAAATGGTAAAGTTAATTTGAAAGACATTTGTCAGTTTTTTACATAGTTTTACCATACGATCTAGCAATCTGGCTCCTAAGTATTTATCAAAATGAACCAAACATTTATGTCCACACATATACCTGCACACCAATGTCTATGTCAGCTTTACCTATAATTACAAAAAATCGGAAGTAACAAAGGTGTCTATCTTTCTCCAAACTCTGTATATTTTTAATTCTCCAGATGCCTACCTCACTTTTATTATAATATTTCTTTTTACTTTTACGTTCTAAAATCAATGTCCTTATATTTATTGCCTTACTTTATAGTATACTAAAAAACATCTAAAAAGGAAACTATTTTATCACTTGTATCCCACATCTGGACATCCATTAAAATAAAACCGTCAAGCTAAAAGCTGGTTTTAATACTAGCTTATCCCCTAGAATTCTTGCTTTAATTTTGCTTTTGTCCCCTGCAGATTTCTTACTCATATAGATAGGTACATAGATAGATATAAACATAGACATAGATATAGATATATCTTCAGTGCTTGCGCTGGAAAGGTATTTTACAGTATCTCCCCTAACACCTTGCTAGAAACAGTTCATCATAAATTTTGTATTATTTTTTTCAAACTCTATATAATGGATCTTAAATTTCTTACTTAGAAATGAATTGAGTCTTCTTCCTATTCTGTAGCCTCCATAAAGCGAGTCAGTCTATTCAAAACATGTAAAATTATGAAAAATGAATTTGACTAGTTTTTCCACAACTGCTACTTTAATACCTGACATATTACTTCCATTCCTCTTGCTCCATAGAACTTAGCATTTTTTTATTTTGTAATAACTTCAGACATAAAAATGTAGCCAAAATAGTATTAAAAACTGATATATATCCTTTATGCAAATTCGAAGATGTCAGCATTTTACTATACTTAAATTGTTTTGCCATTCTCTGTGTGTGTGTATAAGTATATGCACATACACATGTGTAGATTGATAGATAAATGCATAGATAGATATAAAGATATATTTGAAATGTTTGTGAGTAAGATGCAAACAAAATATCTCTTCACCTCCAAGTACTTCATCGTGTATTATTTAAAAGCAAGAGCATTCTTTTCCATAAACACATTACAGTTATCAGAATTAGGAAATTAACACTGATGCAATACTATTATCTAATGTACAGACTTTATTTGAATTATATTAGTGTTTCCACTAAAGTCCTTATTTTGGGTTGAGATTTGACTCTGAATTACATGTTTAATTTAGTTGTCACATCGCTTCAATTTTCTTTAATCTGGAGTACTTCCTAAATCTGTCTTTATCTTCTATAACTTAGAAAATTTTGAAGATTAAAGACTAATATTTTGTTGAAAATTCCTCAATTTGGATTTACTCTTAGTAAAATAATGGGGAGCAAAATAATTACATTTTTATTTTAAAGATCAGGACAATATTCTGAGTAGCCATTGTAAGTCATGAAAGTTTGAAGAGAGAAACTTTTTTGTTACCATCATCTCAGAGTCTGTCATTCCACTTCTCAGTCAAACCAACCTCCAACCTCCAGATCTTTAACCACATTAAGTTTTTCCTGTAACACAATTTCTCTTTTGAGTAAGGCCTATTTTTCCATCTGCTCTTTCTCCGATGAGAACTAGAAAAATTGGAAAATACTTATATGTAAGTATTTTCAATTTCCGGTTTTTAATATAATGCACTTTACACCCACCTATGTCCTCATCTGGCTTGTGATACTCTTGCCATCTTTTTCTTCTTTCAAGTCATTCCAGGATTAGGTAAA
>NW_007736237.1:59206-62347 GCF_000696425.1 Galeopterus variegatus | reverse complement strand
TGTTTCCACCAAAGTCCTTATTTTGGGTTGAGATTTGACTCTGAATTACATGTTTAATTTAGTTGTCACATCGCTTCAATTTTCTTTAATCTGGAGTACTTCCTAAATCTGTCTTTATCTTCTATAACTTAGAAAATTTTGAAGATTAAAGACTAATATTTTGTTGAAAATTCTTCAATTTGGATTTACTCTTAGTAAAATAATGGGGAGCAAAATAATTACATTTTTATTTTAAAGATCAGAACAATATTCTGAGTAGCCATTGTAAGTCATGAAAGTTTGAAGAGAGAAACTTTTTTGTTACCATCATCCCAGAGTCTGTCATTCCACTTCTCAGTCAAACCAACCTCCAACCTCCAGATCTTTAACCACATTAAGTTTTTCCTGTAACATAATTTCTCTTTTGAGTAAGGCCTTTTTTTCCATCTGCACTTTCTCCGATGAGAACTAGAAAAATTAGAAAGTACTTATATGCAAGTATTTTCAATTTCCGGTTTTTAATATAATGCACTTTACACCCACCTATGTCCCCGTCTGGCTTGTGATACTCTTGCCATCTTTTTCTTCTTTCAAGTCATTCCAGGATTAGGTAAAGCACAACATTTCACTTACAACAGCTATCTCCAAGCAAAGCTGACTTTTCTGACACGCTTCATTAAGAAAAAAAAAAGTTTCATAAACTAGCATAAAACCTTTTATCCTGAATCTTAAATTCTTTCAGAACTTATGCAAGATACATATTATTGAATCACAGATTTATGGAGTCTTAGAGATGAGTGGGACTTCAGAAGACATTTAGTCTAACTACTTGATAAAAAAAATTGAGGGCCAGTGAGGAGAAATGACTTGTTCAGATTGATCCCCTTACAGTTTTGGCTTAAGGGCAATAAAGTAAATATACCAATCCACAGAAAATATTTCTGATTTAACTATAAATTAACTCTTCATGCCCTTCTGATTTTGAGGATAAGTTGACATGTATTTAGAGGGCCAGGGAATTGGGGCTGGGGTACAGTAGAGGCAAGTTGGTTTGTAAAATAATGGACCAGTGACTGGTGCTTTAAAATGGCTCAAATTTAAGAGTTGATACATCAGAAGAAATTAATAATTAAGTCCACTTTCTTCCTTATATTGCTTGATGATAGCAATTCTGTCTCTCTTTCATCTCATTCTCAGATTGATATCCAAACATCCCTCTTTTCTTGCTCTTCTCCTTTCCCTCACCAAGATGTATAAATCGTCCAATGTTTAAAACATTTATAAAAGAAAAAGTAAAGGCAAGGAGTGAAAAATATAGAAAAAATATAGAAAATAACTATTAAAAACAATTGCAACAAGAGGTTAATACATGACTGAAAATTTTGTATCTATTGGTATTAAGAAAAAAAAAGTATTACTGAAAAGATTTAATTCCAAAATTAAGTATTGCAGGGGTCCTGTAATCAAGGTACTGATGATCAGGAAAAATTGTCCCAGTAGAAAGCAGGGTGTACTAAGTACCAGAATCATGGTGGTAGTGGGTGGCACTGGGAGATTGATTAAGGTTGGACATTTGGAAAAATTTGAGAGAGGGATTTGAAATGGGTCTAGAAAGACAGACAGTAATATTGGTGAAATTGAATTTCAGCCATCCACCTCTATCACAGCCGAAGACGTAAATAAATAAAAAGAAATGCCAGAGAAAAATAATGGAATGATGAGGGACTCAAATGTCTAATTTAGGAACATAATAAAAAGAAATAAATACTTGAAGTATAACTGAGTGGCAATGTGTAAATTACTAAGCAGGAACATAACGGCATTTGTTACACTGTTGAGGAATTAAGATTTGAGTTGAGAATAGAAAAGTAAGTAAAGAGGGAAATAAGTTACAGATTTGATGAACAAACACTGAGATGACTGAAGAGTGAAGCAATGGATTATCTGAATTCCACAGTGGAAGTCTTTAAAATCAAATAAAATCAGATTGAATAGAATATTAAAAGAGTTTCTGTAAAAGAAAATAAATTGTGGAAAACAGTAAAATTATCTTCCTTCTCTAATTTCATAGGAAATCTTTCTATGTTCTCCTTGTGTGTGTGTTTCCCCCCCCTCCCCAAAGACTTAATTAAACTGGAGAAGACTAGAGAAATGAATAGTGATTGATGAACTAGAAATATAAAGGTTTATAATAATACAGTAAATTATGATGAAGAACCAAGGGTGATAGTTTTAAATAACTGATAATTAGAATATCTTCCTCTGAAAATCATAACATGTAAAAGCTGGGCTTGCTTTAGAGTAAAAAATGACAATAATTCCAATCACTTGTGATACAGATGAGAATACTCAGCCCCACAGAAGTTGAGTGACTTAAGGAAAATCACAAGGTAAAATGGTCCATCTCAAGTATTTCTCTTCAGCACAAAAACCCTGATGTGTTACACACCCTCATATCCAGTTACTCTAGTGGATATCTTTAAATGGAAAGCAAATAATCTCCTCAAATGTAACATGCCCAATCCTAACTCATTTTTGTACCAACACCAACCTGCTCTTTCTGTAACTTCTAATCTTGATGAAGATACTATTCCCCAGTCTTATAAGAGAAAACATTGTCATTTATGTTAGGCCCTATCCTCTCATGTTACTGTTAATTATGCTATCATGAAATGTATAGGCCCCCCAAAGGGACAGAATTTAAGGTTCCTTATTCCACAAGGAGAAGCACTGGACACACATATTCATTTCAAATGCTAGCTCAGATGGGATATCCAAATCAAGGGTTTAGCCACAAAATTATATTTTATTGATGCTACATTTTTTTCACTTTTATTTTTTTTATTATGTTATTAGAGAGAGAACTTAGCATAGAAAATGGAGTTGAATTTGCTCACAGGTAATAATAGTTCATTGGTATCTAATGGTAGAGTATGTTTAGAAAATTTTTTTAAAAATCATAAATTCACGTTTTAAAAATATATAGAAACAATAAATCTTTTTCTTAAATAATATTAGAAAACAATCAGATAAATTTTTCTATGAAGTCATATTGAAACATTAAAAACTTTCCTTTCCTGAACACAAATATAGAAAGGACTAAAAACTAATGTTTTTATCAGTTGAGATAGTAGAACTCACATTATTGAATACTAATAAGTG
>NW_007736237.1:40770-58660 GCF_000696425.1 Galeopterus variegatus | reverse complement strand
TAATATTAGAAAACAATCAGATAAATTTTTCTATGAAGTCATATTGAAACATTAAAAACTTTAAACAATCAGATAAATTTTTCTATGAAGTCATATTGAAACATTAAAAACTTTCCTTTCCTGAACACAAATATAGAAAGGACGAAAAACTAATGTTTTTATCAGTTGAGATAGTAGAACTCACATTATTGAATACTAATAAGTGACAAATAAGTTACCAAAACATAATGTGGTGGACATTCACATTTAACAAATGTGGAAAATGAATCCCACAGAGTTCAAGTCATAATACTTGTAAATAATGAGGTTGGGAACTAAACTCAATCTATGTAACACCAGATTTCATGCTCTTTCTGCTATACTTAATAATTCACCAATGAAATGCCATTAGTAAGGTCCAATTGATCTAATGTGTTTGTAGATGATGTGGGTCCTTGAGTTATTCAATTTTATGAGCATTTATTGAATCCCTTCAATGGACCAGTTGCTGTTTAGGATAATAATATAACTAACTCAGTTTTTGCTCTTCATGTGCTCACACTTTACCAGGGGAAATGAACCCATGACAGAGATCTAATGTAAGAGTGAACAGAGAAGGAAAATATAGTCTCAGAGGAAGAAAAAGATTATCAATAATTAATTGCATATTGGTTAATTAATTTTTTGACTAGACAATTTAACAGTACAAATATCTGTAAATCTTTAAAGAGGACTAGTCATTCTGAAGAAACCCTGAGGTAGGAAGGAGAGGATGATGGTGTCCTTAGTGTACATTTCAAGCACAGAGTAATGAAGAGCAGAAACCACGTTACATTAAGTACAAGATTGGTGGCTGAAATCCTGAGAAGTATCCATCCCAGAACAGCCAAGAACACAGGACTTCCCTAATGTGGATGCCTGATTCCATTTGGTAAGGGTAACAATGCATAATATTTTCTCCAGTTAATATTACACAAAATTACAGACAGCTGCAGAAACACACACACACACACACACAAATTCAGAAATAAAAAAAATAACGTTGTAGCCTCAAAGAAAGTGCTAAATTGGTACAGGCCAAATAGATAGAAGGAGGTAAATGGAAATCTCTCAACTGTGAAATTGCCATCCTTTATAGGAAATATAGTAGTAGCCTTTAGAACTGTAAATTTCCACCTAGTACTGACTAAAAGATGAATAGTAATAACAAAAAACAGTCATTCTGTTCTTCACTAACCTTGGTTCTATCCAAATAATGTCTGAATAGATGAAGGGCAAGAGGAGATTTAAATAACGAAAATAAAATATGTCATCAATATTAGCTATGTCTGAAAATTGAGAGTTAAACAGAAATTATTCAATAAAAATGGGCCAGTAATGTTGCTTTAAAACTCAATCATATGTAGTGTTTTATAGTCCCGTTAAATCTATAGTGGATATAGATTTTTTTTTTCATAAAAAGGCACTTTAATGTGATTTTCTCCTGACCATTAAAGAGAATTTTCAGTTATTTTCAGCCCTCAACGTGGGGGGAAAGGCTCCTTCTCTTTTATTTGACAGGCTGTTTCTTTCACGGCAGTTATGAGAGAGACACAGCTGACTTATACAGAATTCTGATTTATGAGTCACTTGAAAAGGCTCTTCAAGCCCTAAGGTCTCAAGACAGTTGTGTCAATTTGCACAACTGTGGTCCTCAAAATGTCAACAGCTTTCAGGTCAGCAGATGGGAGTCTGGCCAGCATTTGGTCAGAGACTATTCAACAAACATGTCTTCAGCAGTGTGAAAGACACTACTACCAGGACTGAAACTTCTGTAAACTTTGTTGCTCAACCACAGATTTTCCCAAAGGTGTTTCAAATCATCCTCTTCCTCTTTCCTTTCCAAGCCACGGATGAAGACACTAATTTCTGGTACCTTTTACATATGGCAACAGAAACATGCCATTCATATGAAAGACAGGATAGAGAAGTAGGAAATAGGACTGGAGATGTGGAAAACTAAACTCTAGTTCAATCTCCACCATTTGCACAGAGCCTTAGAGCAAAGAATGCCCATTCATTGTGAGAGAGGAAAATGCTGCTAGATATAAAGCTTAGAGAGCTGAAATAGAAATGACATTTATTTTAAGTCATGTGTGAGGATTAGGAGTCCTGGAATTGACAAGATACATCACAAATGAGCTTTGTGACTCTGTGCAAAGTCCTTTGCCTCTATAAATTTCATTCTCCTTTCTCTAAAACGAAGACAAAAAGAATTCCAAGGTACTGTCTGTGGCGTAGTCCTGTTCGTGAGGCCTATTGTAGAGCTAGGGCCTGGGTCTGGAGCTCACAGCCCCCTTGAGCCCGTTTGCAAACCCTTCACATGCAGGTCTATGAGCTAGGTAACAAGCAAAAAGGTCCTTGGAACCTTGGTTGATGAAAGAATAATCAGCACACACACACATCTAGGAACTAGGCAGTCCACAGGAGAAACTCAGAAACTCAACTGCTGATAGCGAAGTCCAAAGAAAAACCCAAACTGAGCAGCTGCCAGCAGAGTAAACATGTTCTATTTTCAGACGCGACCTCTCCCCAAGCCAGCCTGCTTCAAACTGCAGAACACACACTAGCCATTAACTAAAAAGATACATTGGCGCACTAACTCCACCCACATAATTTGCTTACAAGAAATGTGGAAGGAGCCTGACTAAATTGTTCTATTTTCCCCACCTGGTCCACTTTTTAAAGGACAGTTATTAATTCTTGAGGATATTTAAGAATCAGAGGTCAATGAAAATCCTGTATTGTATACACTTTTTGTAACAAGGGATAAAAACACATATTGGGTCATGTTATTTCGTTGTTATGGTTATTATAAATTATTTTTAAAAGTTTATGATGATGATAGTCTATGTTTTTTGCAGATTCTGAAAGTGTACAAGTATAATTGCTAGATCCGACTCCAAAACCAGGATTTTTCAAATCATTAAACTCTTTTTTTTTTTTTCGTTAAATTTTTATTTTGTCAATATACAATGTATATGATTATTATGGCCCATCACCGACACCTCCCTCCCTCCTCCCTCTCTCCCCTCCCCCCCAAGAATGTCCTTTCCGTTTGCTTGTTGTAACAACTTCATGAAAGTATAGTTGTTATATCTTCTTCCCCATATAGTGGGAGATAAGTGAGCTAGGCCAAGGACCTGGAGACGAGGTAAGTAGCTGGTGGTTGTGATAGTGGTAACAGTGTAGAGACCACCACAGATCTCACCTCAGCCAATGTGGTCCATATTTGAATGCTGTATTTCATTTTTTTAAAAATGTGACGCTAATAACATATTTAAGCCTGTTAAACACTGTGACATGTTGCTTCCCTTCAGTAAAATGGCTTTGTATGTCCTAACTGAAACTTGGACATAGTCCTAAATTAGCATTTTTTTCTAACTTTGCAAACTTTCTTTTCCTGAACTGATCACTAAGAATTATAGAATTTTCTAGGGGTTTCAGCAGCCAAGAATATTTTAGGCTTTTGTTTGTTTGTTTGTTTGTAGGATCTTTCCTCCATGCCTGCATATTGCACATTTCAGAGTTTTGCTACCTTTTCTCTCTGAAGACTATGTCATCAAAGGGCACATATTTTTTTATTAATTTCAGTTAAGAAAATTTGATATTCTTTTCCTTGATGCCTTTCATTGTTTAAATAGAAGTCTGATAGGTAGTAATATCATAACGTCATAGAATACTAAGATTATAATTATCTTAAAAATCAGATAAACTAATCTCTGCTAAGAAACTCTTCCTGAAAATCCTTCTAATGGGTAATGCAATTTGTGTTTGAAAAGTTTTACAAAATCTCTGTTGCAGTGAAGGAACACATTAAGTCATGTTCCATTTTGTACCTGTAAAACTTTTGATTTCATAACTTAAAAACATTTGTATTTTTGTATTTTTTTTTAAAGAATATTGAATGGTGACTGGTTTTTACATTTGAAACAATCGATGATACATATTTATGGAATACAGAGTTAACTATCAGTATTTGGATACAATATGTCATGATCAAATCATCATGATTAGCATGTACATCATTACAAATCATAACTGTTCTTTGTGTCCATTACCCAGTTTCTCCCTAACAGTCCCCACTCCCTCTTTCCCATTTCTAGTGACCATAAATCTGTTCTCTTCCTCTTTTCATTGCCTTGGGGCAGGTTGGGGGTGGTGCAGCATTCTTTGTGCTGCTGTACCGTTTTCATTCTTTTTTATGGCTGAGGAGTATTCCATTATGTATATTTACCACATTTTCTTTATCCAGTAGTTCATCAATGGACATTTAGGTTGGATCCACATTTTGGTTATTGTAAATAGAGCTGTGATGAACATGGGAATACGTGCCTTTGACATGATGATTCCCATTTCTTTGGGCATAAACGCAGTAGTAGGATGGCTGGATCTTATGGTAGTTCTATCTGCAAGTGTTTGAGGAAATTCCAAACTATTTTCAATAATTAACAGTCCCACCAAGAGTGTAGAAGAATTCCCTAATGTCTTTTTTAAATTTATTTTTTTTTATTTTTAATATTATTTATTATAAGAATATTATTATTACAAATCATGGTTTTTGTTTATGCCCTTTACCCATCCTATCCCTCCCCAAACCCTTTCCCCCCCAACTCACCCTCATCTCTAGTACTCTATAAGTTCAAGGAATTGTTTAGATCTTTTCTTTCTTTCTTTCTTTTCCTTTTTTTCTTTCTTAGCACCCAGTTATAAGTGAGAACATGCAGTATTTCTCTTTCTTTGTCTGGCTTATTTCACTTAACATAATTTTCTCCACACTCATCCATGTTGCTGCAAATGGCAGGTTTCATTCGTTTTTATGGTTGAGTAGTATTCCATTGTGCATATATACATTTTTCTTATCCAGTCATCCGTCAATGGACATTTAGGTTGGTCCCATATTTTGGCTATTGTAAATANAATATTAGAAAACAATCAGATAAATTTTTCTATGAAGTCATATTGAAACATTAAAAACTTTAAACAATCAGATAAATTTTTCTATGAAGTCATATTGAAACATTAAAAACTTTCCTTTCCTGAACACAAATATAGAAAGGACGAAAAACTAATGTTTTTATCAGTTGAGATAGTAGAACTCACATTATTGAATACTAATAAGTGACAAATAAGTTACCAAAACATAATGTGGTGGACATTCACATTTAACAAATGTGGAAAATGAATCCCACAGAGTTCAAGTCATAATACTTGTAAATAATGAGGTTGGGAACTAAACTCAATCTATGTAACACCAGATTTCATGCTCTTTCTGCTATACTTAATAATTCACCAATGAAATGCCATTAGTAAGGTCCAATCTGAAATGCCATTAGTAAAGTCCAATTGATCTAATGTGTTTATAGACGATGTGGGTCCATGAGTTATTCAATTTTATGAGCATTTATTGAATCCCTTCAATGGACCAGTTGCTGTTTAGGATGATAATATAACTAACTCAGTTTTTGCTCTTCATGTGCTCACACTTTACCAGGGGAAATGAACCCATGACAGAGATCTAACGTAAGAGTGAACAGAGAAGGAAAATATAGTCTCAGAGGAAGAAAAAGATTATCAATAATTAATTGCATATTGGTTAATTAATTTTTTTGTGTGTGTGTCTTTTTCCGTGTCCGGCAACGGATCGCAACCCTCAGTGTCGCCCCCGTACCGGACCGGGACCGGCAACGGGATCGCAACCCTCGGTGTTGCCCCCGTGCCTCGCTCAGCCAGTGAGCGGGAACCGGTCTGTATGTGGGATCCGAACCCTCGGCGGGAGCGCCGCCGCACTTCCCAAGCGGCGCACTAGCACAGTGCGCCACCGGGCCAGCCCTAATTAATTTTTTGACTAGACAATTTAACAGTACAAATATCTGTAAATCTTTAAAGAGGACTAGTCATTCTGGAGAAACCCTGAGTTAGGAAGGAGAGGATGATGGTGTCCTTAGTGTACATTTCCAAGGACAGAGTAATGAAGAGCAGAAACCACGTTACATTAAGTACAAGATTGGTGGCTGAAATCCTGAGAAGTATCCATCCCAGAACAGCCAAGAACACAGGACTTCCCTAATGTGGATGCCTGATTCCATTTGGTAAGGGTAACAATGCATAATATTTTCTCCAGTTAATATTACACAAAATTACAGACAGCTGCAGAAACACACACACACACACAGACAAATTCAGAAATAAAAAAAATAACGTTGTAGCCTCAAAGAAAGTGCTAAATAGGTACAGGCCAAATAGATAGAAGGAGGTAAATGGAAATCTCTCAACTGTGAAATTGCCATCCTTTATAGGAAATATAGTAGTAGCCTTTAGAACTGTAAATTTCCACCTAGTGCTGACTAAAAGATGAATAGTAATAACAAAAAACAGTCATTCTGTTCTTCACTAACCTTGGTTCTATCCAAATAATGTCTGAATAGATGAAGGGCAAGAGGAGATTTAAATAGCGAAAATAAAATATGTCATCAATATAAGCTATGTCTGAAAATTGAGAGTTAAACAGAAATTATTCAATAAAAATGGGCCAGTGATGTTGCTTTAAAACTCAATCATATGTAGTGTTTTATAGTCCCGTTAAATCTATAGTGGATATAGATTTTTTTTTCATAAAGAGGCACTTTAATGTGATTTTCTCCTCACCATTAAAGAGAATTTTCAGTTATTTTCAGTCCTCAACGTGGGGGGAAAGGCTCCTTCTCTTTTATTTGACAGGCTGTTTCTTTCACGGCAGTTATGAGAGAGACACAGCTGACTTATACAGAATTCTGATTTATGAGTCACTTGAAAAGGCTCTTCAAGCCCTAAGGTCTCAAGACAGTTGTGTCAATTTGCACAACTGTGGTCCTCAAAATGTCAACAGCTTTCAGGTCAGCAGATGGGAGTCTGGGCAGCATTTGGTCAGAGACTATTCAACAAACATGTCTTCAGCAGTGTGAAAGACACTACTACCAGGACTGAAAGTTCTGTAAACTTTGTTGCTCAACCACAGATTTTCCCAAAGGTGTTTCAAATCATCCTCTTTCCTTTCCAAGCCATGGATGAAGACACTAATTTCTGGTACCTTTTACATATGGCACCAGAAACATGCCATTCATATGAAAGACAGGATAGAGAAGTAGGAAATAGGACTGGAGATGTGGAAAACTAAACTCTAGTTCAATCTCCACCATTTGCACAGAGCCTTAGAGCAAAGAATGCCCATTCATTGTGAGAGAGGAAAATGCTGCTAGATATAAAGCTTAGAGAGCTGAAATAGAAATGACATTTATTTTAAGTCATGAGGATTAGGAGTCCTGGAATTGACAAGATACATCACAAATGAGCTTTGTGACTCTTTGCCTCTATAAATTTCATTCTCCTTTCTCTAAAACGAAGACAAAAAGAATTCCAAGGTACTGTCTGTGGCGTGATCCTCTTCGTGAGGCCATTTGTAGAGCTAGGGTCTGGGTCTGGAGCTCACAGATCCCTTGAGCCCATTTGCAAACCCTTCACATGCAGGTATATGAGCTAGGTAACAAGCAAAAAGGTCCTTGGAGCCTTGGGTGAAGAAAGAATAGCCTTTAATCAGCACACACAACATTCTGAGCTAAGCAGTCCACAGGAGAAACTCAGAAACTCAACTGCTATTGGCGAAGTCCAAAGAAAAACCAAAACTGAGCAGCTACCAGCAGAGTAAACATGTTCTATTTTCAGACACGACCTCTCCCCGAGCCAGCCTGCTTCAAACTGCAGAACACACACTAGGCATTAAAGAGATACATTGGTGCACATGCGCACTAACTCCATCCACACAACTTGCTTACAAGAAATGTGGAGGGAGCCTAACTAAATCGTTCCATTTTCCCCACCCGGTCCACTTTTTAAAGGACAGTTATTAATTCCTGAGGATATTTAAGAATCAGAGGTCAATGAAAATCCTGTATTGTATACACTTTTTGTAACAAGGGATAAAAACACATATTGGGTCATGCTATTTCATTGTTATGGTTATTATAAATTATTTTAAAAAGTTTATGATGATGATAGTCTATGTTTTTTGCAGATTCTGAAAGTGTACAAGTATAATTGCTAGATCCGACTCCAAAACCAGGATTTTTCAAATCATTAAATTCTTTATAGTGGGAGATAAGTGAGTTAGGCCAAGGACCTGGAGACGAGGTAAGTAGCTGGTGGTTGTGATAGTGGTAACAGTGTGGAGACCACCACAGATCTCACCTCAACCAATGTGGTCCATATTTGAATGCTGTATTTCATTTTTTTAAAAATGTGACGCTAATAACATATTTAAGCCTGTTAAACACTGTGACATGTTGCTTCCCTTCAGTAAAATGGCTTTGTATGTCCTAACTGAAACTTGGACATAGTCCTAAATTAGCATTTTTTTCTAACTTTGCAAACTTTCTTTTCCTGAACTGATCACTAAGAATTAAAGAATTTTCTAGGGGTTTCAGCAGCCAAGAATATTTTAGGCTTTTTTTTGTTTGTTTGTTTGTAGGATCTTTCCTCCATGCCTGCATATTGCACATTTCAGAGTTTTGCTACCTTTTCTCTCTGAAGACTATGTCATCAAAGGGCACATATTTTTTTATTAATTTCAGTTAAGAAAATTTGATATTCTTTTCCTTGATGCCTTTCATTGTTTAAATAGAAGTCTGATAGGTAGTAATATCATAACGTCATAGAATACTAAGATTATAATTATCTTAAAAATCAGATAAACTAATCTCTGCTAAGAAACTCTTCCTGAAAATCCTTCTAATGGGTAATGCAATTTGTGTTTGAAAAGTTTTACAAAATCTCTGTTGCAGTGAAGGAACACATTAAGTCATGTTCCATTTTGTACCTGTAAAACTTTTGATTTCATAACTTAAAAACATTTGTATTTTTGTATTTTTTTTTAAAAGAATATTGAATGTGACTGTTTTTTACATTTGAAACAATTGATGATACATATTTATGGGATACAGAGTTAAATATCAGTATTTGGGTACAATATGTCATGATCAAATCATCATGATTAGCATGTACATCATTACAAATCGTAACTGTTCTTTGTGTCCATTACCCAGTTTCTCCCTAACAGTCCCCTCTCCCTCTTTCCCATTTCTAGTGACCATAAATCTGTTCTCTTCCTCCTTTCATTCTTTTTTATGGCTGAGGAGTATTCCATTATGTATATTTACCACATTTTCTTTATCCAGTAGTTCATCAATGGACATTTAGGTTGGATCCACATTTTGGTTATTGTAAATAGAGTTGTGATGAACATGGGAATACGTGCCTTTGACATGATGATTCCCATTTCTTTGGGTATAAACGCAGTAGTAGGATGGCTGGATCTTATGGTAGTTCTATCTGCAAGTGTTTGAGGAAATTCCAAACTATTTTCAATAATTTACAGTCCCACCAAGAGTGTAGAAGAATTCCCTAATGTCTTTTTTAAATTTATTTTTTTATTTTTTAATATTATTTATTATAAGAATATTATTATTACAAATCATGTTTTTTGTTTATGCCCTTTACCCATCCTATCCCTCCCCAAACCCTTCCCCCCCCCAACTCACCCTCATCTCTAGTATTCTAAAAGTTCAAGGAATTGTTCAGATCTTTTCTTTCTTTCTTTCTTTTCCTTTTTTTCTTTCTTAGCACCCAGTTATAAGTGAGAACATGCAGTATTTCTCTTTCTTTGTCTGGCTTATTTCACTTAACATAATTTTCTCCACACTCATCCATGTTGCTGCAAATGGCAGATTCCATTCGTTTTTATGGTTGAGTAGTATTCCATTGTGCATATATACATTTTCCTTATCCAGTCATCCGTCAATGGACATTTAGGTTGGTCCCATATTTTGGCTATTGTAAATAGAGCTGCAGTGAACATAGGAGTGAAGGTATCCCTTCAACATGATGATTTCCATTCCTTTGGATATATGCCCAATAGTAGGATTGCTGGATCATATGGTAGCTCTATCTGTAATTGTTTGAGGAATCTCCATACTGTTTTTTAGAATGTCTCTACTAATTTACAGTCCCACCAACAGTGCAGAGAGTTCACTTTTCCCCACATCCTCAGCAGCATTCATTGTTCTTGTTCTTTTTAATAATGGCAATTCTAACTGGAGTGAGATGATATCTCAAAGTGGTTTTGGTTTGCATTTCTCTGATGACTAGTGATGTTGAGCATTTTTTCATATACCATAGACCATTTGTATGTCTTCCACCGAAAAATGTCTATTCATCTCCTTTGCCCATTTTTCAATTGGATTATTTGTTTTGTTTTTTTTTTTTTACTCTATGGTTGTTTGAGTTCTTTATATATTCTGGATATTAATCCCCTGCCAGATGCATAGTTTGCTAATATTTTCTCCCATTCTGTAGGTTGTCTTTCTGCAATGTTGATTGTTTCCTTTGCTGTGCAGAAGCTTTTTATTTGATATAGTCCTGTTTGTTTATTTTTTCTTTTGTTGCTTTTACTTTTGGGATCTTATTCATAAAGCCTTTGCCCAGTACCACTTCCTGGAGTGTTTCCCCTATGTTTTCCTTTAGTAATTTTATGGCTTCAGGTCTTATGTTTAAGTCTTTAATCCATTTTGAGTTGATTTTGGTTACAGTGAGAGGTGCAGGTACCATTTCATTCTTCTGCATATAGAAGTTCAATTTCCCCAGCACCATTTATTGAATAGGCAGTCTTTCCCCAACTTTATGTTCTTGTTGTCTTTATCAAAGATCAGTTGGCTGTAAGACTGTGGGTTGACTCCCTGGTTTTATTCTGTTCCATTGACCTGATTGTCTTTTTATGCCAGTGCCATGCTGTTTTGGTTACTATGGCTTTGTAATATAATTTGAAGTCAGGTAGTGTTATGCCTCCAGATTTATTTTTATTTTCATTTATTTTTTTGCTCAGGATTGCTTTGGCTATTCAGGGTCTTTTGAGGTTCCATATGATTATTTCAATAGATACAGAAAAAGCATTTGACAAAATTCAACATCCCTTCGTGATAAAGACTCTCAGTAGATTAGGTATAGAAAGAAACTACCTCAACATAATAAAAACCATTTATGACAAACCAATTGACAATATCATCCTAAATGGGGAAAGGTTGAAAGCCTTTTCCTTAAAAACTGGAACAAGACAAGGATGCCCACTCTCACCACTACCATTTAACATAGTATTGGAAGTACTAACTAACCAAAGCACTCAGGCAAGAGAAAAAAAGATAAAGGGTATTCAGAGAGGAAAGGATGATGCCAAACTATCCCTATATGCAGAAGACATGATCTCAAACATAGAATAACCTATAGACTCCACTAAAAAGCTCTTAGAGCTGATCAACAATTTCAGTAATGTTGCAGGATACAAAATTAACACTCCTAAATCAATAGCATTCTTATACTGCAGTAACAAACTAGCAGGAAAAGAAATCAAGCAAATGAGCCCATGTACAATAGTTGCCAAAAAATTAAAATACCTAGGAATCAATTTAACTGAGGGGGTGAAAGATCTCTACAATGAGAAATATAAATCACTACTGAAAGAAATTAAAGAGGATATAAAAAGATGAGAAATATACCATTCTCTTGGATGGGAAGAATTAACATTGTGAAAATGTCTATTGTACCCAAAGCAATCTAAAGATTCAAAAAAACGCCATCAAAATACCAATGTCATTCTTCACAGAAACAGAAAAAGCAACGTCTTTTTGATAATAGCCAGTCTGACTGTGGTAAGATGATATCTCAATGTGGTTTTGATTTGCATTTCCCTGATGATTAGTGATTTTGAGCATTTTTTTCATGTGTCTCCTGGCCATTTGTATGTCTACCTCTGAAAAATGTCTATTCAGTTCCTTTGCCAATTTTTTAATTGGATTATTTATTTGTTTATTTTACTGTGAAGTCGAGTTCCTTGTATATTCTTGATATTAGTCCCTTAATAGATGTATAGTACAAATATGTACAAATCACAATGTAACAAAAAAATAATTTCAGAACATGTATGACAGATTCAACAAAGAGACTAACAAAAAAAAATCAAGGAGAAATTTTGAAACTGAAGAATGCATGCAAAGAAATAAATGGTGACTTTTTATCTTTGTAAGATTGGCTTCACTTTTTTAAAAAACTTACATAGTCTGGACTAACAGAAGTATTTGAAATGACTCATTTTATATAAAAGAAAAGCAAATGCCATTGAAGTGTAGTTTTACTTCTTTCTTTCCCGTCTTTACGTTTTGTCTTTTTTTCCCCCTTGCTTTAATCCAATAGCTAATACTAGTAAAATGTTGAATAAAAGCAATCAAAGTGTATATCATTCTGAAACTTAGGAGAAAACATTTATTCTTTTATCATTAAATATGTGTTAGCTGTAGTGTTTTCAGAGATTTCATTTACATGAGTGAGAAAACTTCCTACCACACAGAGTTTACTGTGACAAAATTCAATGCTAATTTATCATAAAACCTCAGTTAAAAAAAGAGAGAAATCACTTATTGAGAAAATCATATGATTTCTCTCCTTTTTGGTTGTTGAAATACTGACTGATAAAAATTGTTCATATACGGAACTAAAATCAAATCTTACATTCCTAGGATAAAACCCAATTGGTTATGATATATCACAACTTAGTGCTATTTTAAATAACTTACTTTTTTAAATGATATTTTTTCTGTTTATGAGGGATATTGGTCTTAAATTTTTTTATAATGTCATATTTTAGTATCAAAGTTATGCTGGACTCAAAAGATGAGTGACTTTTTATCTTTGTAAGATTGGCTTCACTTTTTTAAAAAACTTACATAGTCTGGACTAACAGAAGTATTTGAAATGACTCATTTTATATAAAAGAAGAGCAAATGCCATTGAAGTGTAGTTTTACTTCTTTCTTTCCTGTCTTTACGTTTTGTCTTTTTTTCCCCCTTGCTTTAATCCAATAGCTAATACTAGTAAAATGTTGAATAAAAGCAATCAAAGTGTATATCATTCTGAAACTTAGGAGAAAACATTTATTCTTTTATCATTAAATATGTGTTAGCTGTAGGTTTTTCAGAGATTTCATTTACATGAGTGAGAAAACTTCCTACCACACAGAGTTTACTGTGACAAAATTCAATGCTAATTTATCATAAAACCTCAGTTAAAAAAAGAGAGAAATCACTTATTGAGAAAATCATATGATTTCTCTCCTTTTTGGTTGTTGAAATACTGACTGATAAAAATTGTTCATATACGGAACTAAAATCAAATCTTACATTCCTAGGATAAAACCCAATTGGTTATGATATATCACAACTTAGTGCTATTTTAAATAACTTACTTTTTTAAATGATATTTTTTCTGTTTATGAGGGATATTGGTCTTAAATTTTTTTATAATGTCATATTTTAGTATCAAAGTTATGCTGGACTCAAAAGATGAGTCAACTAATATTTTCTTTTCTACTATTATCAAAAAATAATGTGTGAAAGTTTAATGTTTTTATATTTAAGTGTTGATATCATTCTAATAAATGGATTTTGTCATCATTATGAAATGCCTCTCATAATCTCTGCTAATAGATCTAGAAGTTTATTATGTTGAAAATTGATACAGCCATACCTGTATTTAATATTTGTACAATAAATATTTATATTTAATATTTGCAAGGTATTTCTTTTGCTATCTGTTTGCTGTCAGCTTACCTGGCCATTTAAAGTGCTCTTTGAATTGTTTTTGTAATATTATTTTATTTAAATTAGTCTACTAGCATTTTAACTTTACCTCTTTATGTTATGTTAAAGTGGTTTCACTAGAGGTTGAGATATGCATACTTAATTTATCATGATCTACCTAGTAATAACATCATACTACTCCATTCAAAATACAAGACGTTTACAACAGTTTAATCCCCTTTACCCTTTCATCCTTTTGACAGATGTTGTCATAGATTTACTTCTACATGCACTGTAAAGTCCACAATGCAATGTTTTATTTTGTTTGTTGCTTTATACAGTTATTTCCCCCTTTTTTTTTTTGTCTTTTTTTCATGACCGGTAACGGGATCGCAACCCTCGGTGTCGCACCCACTCCGCGCTCAGCCAGTGAGCGGACCGGTCTCTATATGGGATCCGAACCCTCAGCGGGAGCGCCGCCGCGCTCCCAAGTGCCGCATCTACTGAGTGCACCACTGATAAAAAAGTGTAGTATTTCTGATGACCTCCATTTCACTTTGTAGATCCAAGCTTTCAACTGGTATAACTTCTTTAAGTTTCAAGAATTTCCTTTCATATTTCTTTCAGTGCAGATCTGCTAGCAACAAATTCTGTCACTTTTTAAGAGAATGGTTTCACTAAATATGGAATTATGGGTTAATTTTTTTCAGATATTTAAATATTTTGTTCTGTTTCCATCTGACCCCCTTTTTTTATGTCAGCTATCATGCATATCATTTTCTCTCTTGTTTGAGTGTTTTTCTTATTTATTTCGTTGTTTGTCTTGTTGCTTTCAACATTTCCTTTTATCTTTGGATTTCTCTAGTTTTACTATGATGTACGTATGTGAAGTTTTCTATATATTAATCCTTTCTAGGGTTTGCTGAACTTCATGGATCTGCATATTGTTGTTTCTTACCAAATTTTAGAAATTTAAAACTTTCATTGTTTTAAATTTTTTTTTCTTTTTTCTTTCTTTTTTTTTTTTTTTTTTTTTTTTTTTTTTCTCAGGCTCCAGTTCATTTATTTACTTTATTCTTCCTGATCTTAGAAAATTTTTGTTGATATCTCTCCTCCTAATATTTTCCTCTCTGATTTCTGATCTATGTCCATCCAACAATTTATTTACAATATTGTACATTTTAGTTGCAGATTTCCATTTGTTTCTTCTTTACATTTCCTAATCATCTGGTGAGATCTCCTTATGCTTTATCACTATGTCTTCTCTTGTCTTTACATCCCTTAATATAATTATTATATGTTTTGTAGTTCTTGGTTGCTAATTCCAACACCTGGGTCATCTCATAATCAGTTTCAGTTGACTGTGTTTTTATTTACTTTTATGGGTCATAACTTCTGGGTTTTTGTTTTGTTTTCAGTTTTTTTTTGCATGTCTGGTGATTTTTTTATTGCACATTGGAAACTCTAATTATATGTAATAGGAAGTTTTAATGTTTGTTATTTTTTTCTCCTGGATAGTCATTACATAACTGGTGGCTGCTTTCAACATTATTAAGCCCAATTTTTTTTTTTAGGGTACACCTGTTTCAGTTTTGTTCCTAGGCTTAAGGCTTACATCTTATTCTGGGTGTGGTTATTACATTTAAGGTGTGAACTTCATGGGCTTTCAAATGATGTCGGAGGTGTTCGACACACTGTCTCCATTGTATCCTAGCTAAAAATGCAAAATTTCTCAGCACTGCATGTCTCCTCACATAACAAGCATGCAGCAGATGCTCTAGATGTTGCAAGGGTTTCCAAAGTCTTATTCTATATTATACATCCAAAACTCAGCCCTTATGCAAGCATGTATGGAAAACCCACATGCAGACTTCAAATCTCTCATTATCTTCTACTACTCTTTACTTTGCCCTAAAAATTCTATCTTTCTGCATCCCTAAACTGCAATCTCTGCCTCCTCAGTTCAGTGAGTTCACCATATCTTCTCAGGCCCTACTAATTAAACTGCAGTTTGGAATAGGCCTTCAGGCTAAAACCCAGTTCAAACACAGAGCTTACCTCACATGTTCCCTTCTCTGAAGTTTCTTGAGCTGCCTATTATGCAAAAATTGGGAACTTTTGCTTTGTATGTCCAGTAATTCATTCTGTCTGGACTTTATTGTTATAAATGCCATTCATAATATGTCTTTCAGACATTCGACTTCAATTAATATCCACTCTGTGCTTACTTGATATGTTGATTTCCAAAGATGGCTTTGATAAGTGCTTTCCAAAAGTTTTAGAAAATATTTTTCAAAAAGGTAAAATATAAATAAATGGAAAGCAGATCTTAAAAAATGGGAAAATATTAAAAGAATTTATTAGACCCAGAGTTACTGATTATTAATTTGTATATTTTATATTTAATCTATATTTGCTTTGGTAGAAAATAGCCAAATACTTAAAAATACAATGATTCAGAAGTTACTAAATAAGACAGGCTCAGCAATACGTGTGAACATGTGTTGGGTAGACTAAAATTTTTGTGGATGTGGCAGTAAAAGTTTAAGTGGAGGAACATAAATTGTAGTAAATGTTAAAATAGTAAGAAGAAAAAATAAATACTTTACATGAATAAAAAATAAAGAGAAGATAATGCAAAAAATTATGTAGAAAAATTAGTTCAGTGGAAAGTTGTCTGAATAATCAGAACATTTTTTAAACTGAACTTTAACTCATGCGTGAATCTCCAAATGAGCATATTTCCAAATTTAAATTCAGAGATCATTGATAATTATTCAGAATATTCAAGTATAATCAAAATGATAACTATCTTATTCTCTGAATAGTTTTAATAACCCATCATTATTGTTCCAAATGTATCATAAAACATGATCAATGGTCTATAAACTATTTAAAGGCTTCTCCAGAATAAGGTAATATCTGGTAACAATCAGAACCAAAACTGAGCAGTAAGAAAAAATTGTTTCTGTAAAGTACAGATCTCCCTTTTCTCAGCTCAGTCTTTGTCTTTTAAATTTAATTCATTTATTCAAAAAATATTGCCAAGTAACTACAGGAAGTTTTGCACAGTAGTACAAGATCATAAAAATGACTGTGCATGCTGAAACTGCAAACAGATTTGAATAATCAATGGATAAAATTATAATTGTTCTGTGACCTTTAAAATTGTTGTCAAAACATTAAAAACTCTGTTACAGTTCATTTTGTATAGGAAAATGGAAAAAAATAGTAAAACTAGTATTTATTTAATACAGTGTAATTTAAAACACTAGAAACATTGGATATTAAAGTTTTCAAATACAGTAAGAGTAAGCACCTTCTCCATCCATTGGTGAATTGTTGTCACATTCTTCCAAGTTGGAATCAGTTTTCAGTATTTTATCCTTTGTACTTTCAATGTTGTGACTCTGAGAGTTCCTTTCAATATGCAGATTTGCCAGAGTCACTGCCTCTGGGAAATCTTTAATATTTTATCACAATCACTTTCCTCAATGTTATCAATAAATTAATCTTTACTAAGTTCCTCTGGCTGCGTATGTAGTTGAAGGGAAACAGCGTCAATTTTTCCACAGTCAACGATTTCTCCTATAACTCCATTTGCGTTTGATTTGAGTTTTACTTCCAGCATTGCCATTTTTGTTTCTTTGCTGCAACTTTATTTGCCAACTCTCTCTTTCAATTATGATTTTTTTTTTTTTTTTGTAAAATGACATGTGGGTTTATCACTTGGAGACAAGGATTCAATACAATTATGTGCTTTGCTGTCTGAATAACAGATGCACAATGACCAGACTGAAAAAACTGACAGGCTGGAAAACAAACAAACAAACAAAAAAACAGAGGTATCTGCTATTCACATAGAGGTTGTAATTGAAGATTTAGCAGGGAAGTGTATACTTTATGTAATTTATTACAGTTAATGTATAGTAGTAACTGAAATTTGTAACTTGTTTGGGGACTGGTGTAAACTAATTTTATTGATGACTGAAATTGTTGCATATCAGAACTGTGCAACATGAGGACTGCCTGTATTTGTAAAAACGGATATAGTCGAGAAATATAGATATAAAGTATAGATATACTGCCTGTATTTGCAAAACAGATATATTTCCTGCCTTCAGTAGGAACGAAGCAGATATTAAACAAACACAACTAATTACACAGTAAGTGTAGTAAGTTCTGTGTAGAAAAAAATAAGGGAGATAGAGCCTGTA
>NW_007736237.1:27217-40397 GCF_000696425.1 Galeopterus variegatus | reverse complement strand
GTGATGGGAAGGGGTAAAATATAAGAGGTTGAGGAAGCAGGCAGAAGTCAGACAGTACTGGATATGTCTACTATGCTATTAAGAAAAATGAAGACAACATCAAAATTTTTGAGCTGATAGGGCCGGCCCGGTGGCGCACTGCTACAGTGCGCCGCTTGGGAGCGTGGCAGCGCTCCCGCTGAGGGTTCGGATCTCACATACAGACTGGCCGCTCACTGGCTGAGCGAGATGCGGGCACAACACCGAGGATTGCGATCCCGTTGCCAGTCCCGGTCCAGTACGGGCGCAACACTGAGGGTTGCGATCCGTTGCCGGTCACGAAAAAAGACAAAAAGGAAAAAAAAAATTTTTTTTGAGCTGATAAATGATATATTTTCATTTTAAAAGAAAAAATAGCATTTCTCTTTTGCCTTGATAAAGACAACTGTAAAAGCTAAATAAAATACGCAACACACAGCAATTCCTTTTTTTTTTTTTTTTTTTTTTTTTTACAGGCATTGGATAGCAAACAACCCAAGGAAACTATTCTACCTGATTTTATAAGATAAAGTTATAGTAACTAAAAAAGTGTGGTATTAAAGACATGTATAAATCGAAGAAATAGAATAAAGAGTTCAGAAATATTTACACTCTTATAATCAATTGCCTTTTGACAAAGTTATCAAGGTAATTAAATGGAATACATTATGCTCTTTTAAGAAAATTATGCTGGTCCAAAATGAATGAACCTCAATCCTCATCTGACATCATGTGCAATAATTAAGTAAACATGGATCATAGGACTACATGATAAAACTAAATCTATAAGTTTCTAAAAGAAATCCTGTGGTAAGAAATTCTAAGTGACCATTGGCTTGGCAAAAATTCTTACACACAAACTGAAAAAAAAATCAATAGATTGGACTTCATCAAAATTAAAATTTTTCCTCTTTAAAAGATGTTTTTAATATAAGAAAAAGGCAAGCTACATATTGGTATTTGTCATAAGGAAAGTTTTACAAGACATACATCTGACAAAGGAGACCTATCTAGAGTATAAAGACCTCTTACAGTTCGACATTAAGCACAGGACCAATTAAAAATACAGGCAAAAGAATTAAATAGATACTTAACCAAGAAAGATATATGAATAGAAAACAGTCACATGACAAGACTTCAACTTCATTCATTATTAGAGAAGTGCAAATTAAAACACAGTGAGATACCAAAACACACCCACCAGATTGCCTATGATTCAAAAGACTGCACATACCACAGATAGGTGAGGATGTAGGGCAAATGGAACTTTCATACTTTGATGTTTTGAATATAACATCTTAATGGTAATGAGTAGACAATCAGTGGTATATCCGTACAATAGAATGCTGCTCAGCAATACAAATGAATAAAACACTATTACACACAATAACAGAGATAAGTCTCAAAATAATTACAATGAGTAAGCAAAGTCACATAAAAAAAGAGTACACATTGCACAGTTTCATTTATATAAAATTCCAGGATATCCAAACAAATCCATGTGACAGAAAGAAGAATGGTGGTTATAAGGGTCAGGGAAAGTGGACGGGGAGGAGAAGACAAAGAGAACAAAGGGACACAAGGGACANAATGCTGCTCAGCAATACAAATGAATAAAACACTATTACACACAATAACAGAGATAAGTCTGAAAATAATTACAATGAGTAAGCAAAGTCACATAAAAAAAGAGTACACATTGCACAGTTTCATTTATATAAAATTCCAGGATATCCAAACAAACCCATGTGACAGAAAGAAGAATGGTGGTTACAAGGGTCAGGGAAAGTGGACGGGGAGGAGAAGACAAAGAGAACAAAGGGACACAAGGGACATTTTGTGGGTTATAATTATGTCTATTGTTACAATTGTTTTGATGATTTCAGAGGTTATACATGGTCAAAACATATCAAATTTTTTAGTTTAAATACATGCAGTTTGTTATATGTCAATTATATTAAACCTGTCTGAAAATAAAAAGGATATTTTCTAGTTCCAGTATGGAGAATGGACTGAGAGGAGAAAGAATAGAAAAAAAGAGAGAATTTAGAAAGCTTCCAGATTCCTCTAAGGACGTGGCAGTCAGAGGTTATTGTTATCGTATATGCAGAGGCATATTCAGAGCTGAGCAATATTTAGAGGTGAAGTATGGGGTATGGAGGTAAAGTATGTAGCCCTCGATGCTAGATTGGATATGTGGTGAAGAGGGAGAAGAGGCTGGGGAGAAAGAGGGTATAGCATGGCTCTTAGGTTTCTGTGTTGTTCAACTGGCTCTTTTCTGTGCTGTGGGGAAACCTGGACCAGAACCGAGTTTGAGGGAGGAAACTGTTCAATTCAATTTTTAAAATGTTGAGTTTGAGACTTGCATAAAGCTTTTCAACTGGGGAAGTTGAGTAGGAGTTTAGCATAGGGACCTGGTTTAGACATAAATCTGGAAGTCATCTGCCATTTAACAAAAGATGAACCTTTAAAAATAATAGAGAGAGGCGAATGAAGAAAGTTTTCATTGGAAAGACAAGAAGCCCAAGAAAGAGATTTGGCAACACCTTATCTGTAAAGAAAAACCAACAAAGAAACTAAGAAAGAGTCTAGAACATTACAGAGACCATTCATCACATTCGTGCTGAATGAATGAACGAATAAACAAATAATGAATATTCCCAGATACGTTCCCACGAACTCCCATCATGTTAGCATTTACTCAGTATTTGAAATACCGTGGGGATTTTTTAAAAATGCGTATTAGTTTTCCTTCCCGATTTTATCAACCATACATTGAAATATTATTCTTTTGACATCTCCATTCATGTGACTGACAATATTGTTAGAGAAGACATATAAAGTCAAACAAATGGCAGTTTAATAGACTTACAAGCAATAATCATTTTTTAAATGTTTTCCATGTAGTGTGTATTTAAATATGGGAAATCTATTTCACATCAAAAAATAAAGCATTCTGTGAACTTTTGTGGGTTAAGGAGCCTTGTTGCTTCAGCTTGTAAGAAAGACAGAGATCCTTAAAATAACTCAAATCTTATATTAAACATACAGATTTGCTATTACCAAAACATTCTCCTGTGCATATTTTCTCTATGGAATTTTGAAGCACATAGGTTCATATTATTACCTAAGAACTCTGAATAAATATTTATGTTTTGGTTTTCCTCTTTATAAAGGGAACCTCAAACTGCTGTAAACAAGCTGCGATTATTACCTAAGAACTCTGAATAAATATTTATGTTTTGGTTTTCCTCTTTATAAAGGGAACTTCAAACTGCTGTAAAGCTGCATGACTCAAGGGCATTTTCTCACAATTGCATTAAAGCTTTTATTATAAAGATTACATCATATGGCCTTCAATTAAGAAAATTAAGGGAACAAATGCTTCTAGACTTCTCTTGGGTTCCGGTTTCCATCAGTAAATCTTACTTTATCCTTCCTTTCTCCTCTTAAACCCCTTTATTTATAATTAGACAATTGGTTATATAATTGTCCTACCTAAGATTTTTTTTAACATTGTTCCAGTGCCTTCTCCAATTTGAACAAATGTTCTTGTGTGCTGGCCAGCCTTTTCTCCTCAGCACACAACCTCATTCACCAACATTGTCAGAGAAAAAAATTAAAACATCAAAGGTGTGAAAAATTAAATGAAGGAGGTAGGATTTCCTTCACTGGCATGGAATGGATGTAGTGACTTCCTTGGTCTTTAAGTTTCTAATTTTATACTTTTCTTTCAGGAAACTCTCTAGCAGTTAAGATAAGCAACTAACTTTATCCAGAGACACATCTAAAGAGACACACATCTTTAGGTCAGCTGACTGTCTTTCACAGAGTACCTATTAAAGATGTCCTCAGCTTATGAAAAACAAAGCGCATTGAGTTTTGGGAAAAGTTAAGCAATGCAAGTAATACTTTACACTCTAGCATTAATGTATGATTAACCATGAGGTTTTTGTATGAGTAGATGCATGAAAAGAGCTAAGACGAGAAATAAAAAGTTTTATTTTTATTTTTTTGGCTTTAAATAAAAATCATTTTTTTTTAGTTGAAACATTATTGATTATACATATTATTATAAATATAGAGTTGAATATCTATACCTGTGTACAATACATGATGATCAGATCAGGATAATTACCACGTTTATCATTACAAAATGTAATCAATTCTTGTAAAAATTTTTATTAAGATGGTCATGTAGGGTTGTTGAAATTCATTTCATCTTCTTCCTTTGCATTTGGTTGCGTTTTATTTTTTAGTGTGTAGATGAAGCTAATAGAGAGTCATGACTGTCATTGTAAAATACTTTTTTGGTTTGTCTTTTTATTTGAGATTATTATTGATTGGGCTATTAAGTTTGATGTGGAGACAAAAAAAAATAGAATGCTTTGATACAATTAGCCTAGTAAAGAGAAATAGAAAATAGGACCAGGAATAAGTTTGTAAAGCTTAAAAAGTGAGATTAATTTTGATATGTCTATACAAGATGTGCTCTGGTACTTCTCTTAAATAATACTCAGAACACAAGACTGGTGCACAGCAAAGAAATTACATAAGGTGCTTTCAACCCCATCTATCCCAATGCATAATTTACATTCTATTAATTTCCAAACTAATAACTTACATTGTCCCCTTTACTATCTTAAAATAAAATTCATTGAAAATGTAACCTTACTATACACATATTGTCTTAAAATCAATAAAGTCCTGTCATATAAGAATAAATAAAAGGAAAATATCTTAAAATAAAAAATATGGTTTCTAATATGTAAGATTTTGGACACAATTACATCAAAAAATGTAATAAAGGAATGAGATGCAACTACTCACAGAACCACCATGAATATGGCATCTATAATGCACACTGATTACAGGTGTTGCATTTAAGAGTCAAATGCCAAGGAACACTAATTTTTTCTGTTGTTCTTTTCTAAAATGGTAAACAGTTTGGGAGGAAATTCCAGTCAAACAAAAGTGTAAGCATTTCTAGGCTTTCATGGAAAATTTGCATATATTAAAACTGTGAAAAATAATTTGGTTTTAGAAGGAAAACAGCAGGATATTCAAATTATGCACAATGTGAGACACATCTCAGTGATGTAGGATTGTCTTCCAGATGTCTATAATCCCTGGCAGTAGCACTTGACTCTAATTTATTTGACAAGGAAGAAAAAAAGTACATAAAATTAATAAAATGTGTTTAAATATGAGAATCTTTTGAGAACAACTGACTTAAAGGGTTACTAAGTGAGTCTCCATTTAGCATGTGAATGAGTTTTAATTTTTTTTGTAAGCAGGGGAAACATACTTCAAAGCTAATCTTAAGCAAAGGTCCTAAATGACAAAGAATTAAAAGACAGAGTCCCTCTCTACTGGGAATAAAGTTGCAGAAGTCCTTCTTACTTTCTCTTTATGTACTACTCTCCCTACCTGCTAAAACAATGCTGTGTAACAGTGACATGCCATCTGGTGATGGTATGCAGAATGTTTGTTCCCAGTTTGAGATGATGTACAGAATTTGAGAGTAATTTAGAAGTTGTATAGCAACTGAGCAGAAAAAAATTTTGAATAATTATGCCTGTTGAATCTATTGTGAACAAAGCAGGGATTTGATTTTGTGTCTTTTTATTTCACTTTTTTCTCCTAACTCATTTTTATTGTATTTTTAAAAAGCATCGGCCCATGACAAATTGGGAAAGATAAAATGCTTTAGCCCAGCTAGTCGAAAAGCATTGCCCTGGATAATACCTGTGGCTGTGCTTCAAAAAGCTCCTCCTAGATACCCAAGGAAGATGTAAAATTACTGCCTTAGTCGTTTGGGCAATTTGAATTCTCTTGATGAGGATTGGAAAAAGGGTACAAAAGGAACATTGAACATATCTCTTTGAATGTAGATACATTCTGATCAAAAATAGATCTTACAGAAATAATAGAGGCAAAAGCCACCCTTCTTTCCCCCCCTTCTTTTATATTTCTCTAGTGCTGAGAATTCTCCCCTTTCCTACCACATTTTTATAACTGTTCCTCTTCCACCCATACTTTATGTGCTGTCTAATAAATCACCATACTGCAGGATTAGTCTTCAGTTTTCTCCGTCTATTTAACTGGTTGCCCCAGTGCCTTCAGGGATAACTGACTTCTTGTAAATAATTAATCAGGTGATTAAATAAAATTAATGAAAGTAAAGTTATAAATAACAGTGTGTTTAAATTTCTGTGGATACTTTCCTTCTTAAACAGAGAAACTTCAACATTCTATAATATTGTATCATTATTGGGGCAACCTAGGGGGGCATTAAGTTATCAGGTGCACTATATTGAGAAAGCACCCTCGAATCTCACTGTCCCAAATTTCCCACATAGGCCTTTATTCTTTCTTTCTACATTTACATCTAAACCTACTTCTGCTTCTCTCTCTGCAAAAGGCATAGTGCTAGTAGTATTAGCAGACATACTGCAAGGAATGTTCTCTTGTGCTTTTCGAATGTGAGGGAGGGCATTGCAAAAGATGTATTATGGTACATTACGAAGGAAAATCCATTGACTATGGTTACTAAGGGATTTCTATTTTTAAACTGTAATATTCCTTCCTACATTACATTAGGATTTTCAGAGTAGCAAGTAATATTTTATAGTTTATGAACTCTGTGAAGAAGCCTGTAAAAAAAAGAAAAAAGAAACAAAGAAACGAAATGCCAAAGCCTAATATTTCACATAATTTTAAAGCATTTTTGGACCTTTAATACTCACACAATGCATTCATTAAATCCAGGCTACGAATGCCTTTTCTACCCCAACGAGTAAGGGGAAAGTTGGTCTCAAGAGAGAATGCGATGTCATCTTTTTGTGTCTTCATGTCCAAAGTCAAGGGAGGCTACATAAAATATAGATTTATTATCATTAATAGCACACACAAAAGACCCACAAAAGACTAGAATTATGTTGCTGAGAAAATCTGGTTAAGATAAAAACAATTTTACAAATTGCATTTGGAAGTAGTGATGGTAAGATGAATACAGGTAAGTGTGTAAGAAAAGATGTGGTTTAGAAACATAGATTTAAGCTTTGAAATTATTATTATTTTTTCAAATGAGAAGCAGAAAGATCTGTGCACTCGTTAGATGACAATGAGTATGAATTTAGCATTCCACTTTAATAGGTTTTATTGAGAGTCTAGATTTAAGCTTTGAAATTATTATTATTTTTTCAAATGAGAAGCAGAAAGATCTGTGCACTGGTTAGATGACAATGAGTATGAATTTAGCATTCCACTTTAATAGGTTTTATTGAGAGTGACACAAATAGAGCTCTGGGAAAAATGACAAGATGCGTCTCGAGAACTAGAGATTGAAAAGGAAGAGCAAAGGGTGATAAAATGAGAGAATCCTCATGTTCTTACCTTATTTTTCTAACCTTAAAAGCTGCATTATTTTAGGGTTCCTGTGAGTCTGGTAAGGCCACTGTGACCCATTTTTATTCCATGAAATGCCCCGTCACTTCTGTACAATCCGATGGATGACAGCAGAATTAAATCACCTAAGAGTCCATAGTCCTGGCAGTCTTAACACTGAGAAAGTTGCAAACATCTGCTGAAAGATGAAGTCCCACCTAAAAGGTTACCTTTGTAGTTAGGTATTTTAGAAATAGATTTGAGATTGATGTAACTCGGATTATTAAGTATGTGGGGTGAGTGTGTGTATGTGTGCATTGTACTGGTATCGATAAACCAAGCTCTAACCAGCTTAGCAATGTGTCAAAGATGACCACTAAAGTGAAGGGAACATACTGAAGTGGTGTCTGGGTGGGCATACTAGGTTGCATGCATCTCTTGTCTATACCCACTTTCCACAGAAAATTCTAATATTTTATTCCCTAGTATACATAAGCTTGATCTCCATTATTTTATCAACACATGGACTAAATCATCCAAAATTGACAAACATAATTTAAATTGTAATTTGAATGACAATTATGTAAAATTCCAAAGGCCTTCTTCCCTGTTAAACCTTAAACATGGCAAATAATAAGCCTAAACCAAATACTATAGGTTACTCAGGCAAATAGCAAGTATTTCCTAGAGTCAACCTTTAATGACTATCAAATCATAAATTCTATCATAATAAACCATAACTATTTAATTTATACATTTCCCTTTAAACTTAAACTGTGAAGTGTTCATCTTTTTTCTTTAGATCACATATATTGCAGCCTCATCATTAAAAATGATAATCTCTGCTATGGTTTGAATGTGGCCCCTTGAAAAATCAGGTGTTCAAACTTAGTGGCCAATGTGATGGTATTTAGAGGTGGAGCTTTTAAGAGGTGATACGGCCATGAGAATTTCTGACTTGTGAATGGGATTAAGGCCCTTGTAAAAGAGGCTTCATGCAGTATTTGGCTTTTTTGCCTTTCTGACTTCTGCCATGTGAGGACACAGCATTCCTCTCCTTCAGAGGATGTAACAACAAAGCAGAGAACAGCCCTCACCAGACAACTGAACCTGCTGGCACCTTCATCTTGGACTTCCCACCCTCCCGATATGAGAAAATAGATTTCTGTTCTTCATAAATTTCTGTCTCTGGTACTTTGTTGTAACTGCATAAATGTATAAGACAATCCCATTTAAAAAAAATCTCTAAGCACTGGAATTTTCCAGGGTGTAGTGTCTGCCCTACTCACCTTCAATTTTATATTCACTCTTTCCTGATCTTATCAAGTTGGATAACGTGAAATACAATCTCAATGCCCATAACTCTAGCATGTATATCTCCTGTCAAGATTGTTAATGGACTCCAGATTTATATATGTAACCTCACTGGATATCTTTACTTCACTAGGGTGCATTTCAAAATCAGTATGTCTAAAATTTAAAGTTTGATAACTTTCCCAAAACTTGCTCACTGTCAGCCTCTTTTGTCTCAATTAATGGCACTCTGTCATTCCAGTGGCTTGGGCTGACTGCTTGGGCACTCCGTCATTCCAGTGGCTTGGGCTACTTTTATTCTCTCATATCTACTCCAGCATGAAATGCTACTGAAACACCTTCAAAGTATACCCTAATCATTTTCCAATGTTTGTCATTTTTACAGTTCATTTTCCTAACTCCCTAGTCAGGGCCACCAAGATCACTCATCTTGATAACTACAATATCTTCTGAAATAATCTCTCTGATTCTTCTCTTAAACTTCTTCAATCTATTTCCCATACAGGAGCCACTGTGTGGCTTGTATTTTAAAATATAAGTTCCATCATTTTACCTCCGCTTAGGTCCCTGTGATGTCTCCCCATTTCTCTCAGTGTTTCAACAATGTAAAAGGCTTTCTATCTCTAACTTCTATGTCCACTTTACTTACTACCACTCTTTACACCACCCACTACTCAGTCATGCCGGCCTCTTGCCATTCTTTGAATTGACAAGCACATTCCCACCATAGAGTCTTCTTAGCTATTGCACCTGTCTGGAAAATTCTTCCTTCAATATCCACATATCTATCTCCTTTACCTCCTTTAGGTCTTTGCTTTAAAATCATCTTCTTGGTAAGACCTACTCTGATCACTCTATTTACAACTGCAGCTTGTACCCCTGGTTACCTTCCATGCATGTAAAATAAAGTTTACCTTGTTCTTTTTCATCATTTCAGTATCTACCCTCTTCCAATTTACTATATGAAGATACTTCAAAAATTTCAGGAGAATGTTTTTATTATCTTTTAATTCTATTTTCCACAAACTTTATAAAGTATCCTCATATAATACACTTACTGTGTTTATTGTGTAATGTCTCTGCACAGACATGAGCCAATATGTAATCTGTGTGAGAAATGGCATCTTTTTCTGTTCTGTGTATCAGAAAAGTTTCATCACACAGGAGACACTAAATAAGCATTTTCTACTTGCTCCTTTCATGTATAGATAATCAAATGTTTTAGAAAGGAATTACTTTTCCCCCCTAAAGAGCTTGGGACGAAAATCAGATGTTGTGAGCCGGAAGCAGTATATGGGATCTGAAGAGAAAAAAAAAAAGCTGTCACAAACTTCTTAATAAGCCAGTTAGAAGGTTCTGTGTTTGCCTTAGCCATTTTAGTGATATCTGGTGAAACATTTAAGAACAAACACTTTGATATCATGTTTCTGGAATTGGGGTATCTATAACACCAAGGACTATGCCACAAACTGCAAGAGGTATTCAGCCCACGGAATAAATCTGGCTCATCTCCTGAATTAAATCCATGTAAAAAGTTTGGATAAAAATACATTTTATCCTAAATAAACATAAACTTCTTATTTGTAGAACAGAAAATTGACTTTAATTAGATAAAACTGAAGAATTTAAAAGAAGACATTTCACTCGTCCATGAAGATAGACACTTGGTCCGAACAATAAATACCTAGAGCTATGTAGTTAAGTCTTTTTTGCTATTAAAGGCATTTACAACACCGCTGCATGTAAGAAAACCCCTCGACTTTATTCTGGCATTTTGAGTCTTATCTTATTTTTTCAAAAGAACTACATTTTTCTTTCTGCCTTCCTTCCTTCCTTCCTTCCTTCCTTCCTTCCTTCCTTCCTTCCTTCCTTCCTTCCTTCCATCCATCTTGCATCCAAGTTTTTCAAGTACTATTTAGTGTTGACAATGACAGGATGTTTGTTATTATTCACATAATCTGTTCTTGAAAACATCAAGCACTATGAGCACTGAAGAGTGAACAAAAGAAATAGACCTTGCTATTTTACATCTTATTGACCACAAAATATGGTTTATTGTTGACATTAAATGCCTCTTATTTTCTTTATGAATAGTGTGAACAAAAAATTATTATGTTTAATTATATGCATTATAATAATGGGGTGCCTCAAAATTAACATAAATGCAGGTGTTAAGGGCCATCATTGCTCACTCAATAAGCATCAATATTTAATCTTAGAAGAATGAAATGGCTTTCTGTTTATAAGTAGACTTAATTGGAAAATATTTTCAAGCCATGAAATTATCAAAAACTAAATGAAAACAAACAAATGAGTTGCTGATATTGGTCTTCAAATTGTTTTACCTTTAATTCACCCCAGTCATGTAGCATATATCCAGTCCATAAAACTGCTGCTTGCCTACAGAAACAGATCCTGTCAGAAGACTCCTAAGGTTTAAGAATTTAATTCTGCTGGTGTCATATGTGCCAAGCTAGTGTCACAATAATTTTTTACTTTATAGTTTGATGAGCCAAACTGTTCTGACAATTCTTTGCATCTTCAGTCACCAGGGGATTAGACATAGGCTGTTACCCAAAACTCATTTAGAAAATACATTTCTCTTCTAAAATAACTCATCCAAACTTGTTGCACAGCTTTCTGCATACTGATAAGTAAAACACAGAAGTACATGTGCTCTCTGTCCTGTAGGAACTTACCTTCCAACATATAAAAACAGCTAGGTCTATTAAGCAGTGACATTTTAGAGTATTAGAAAAATCACTGCACATGGATTTCTTATTGGCATTTTGAGGTTTGCTTTCTTTACTTTTAAAAAAATTATTTTTAATTGACACGTAATAGTTGTATATGTACATTGGGTACAATGTGGTATTTAGATACATGTATACAATGTGCAATGACCAAATCAAGGTTATTAGCATATCACTTTAAACAAGTGTTATTTCTTTGTTATGAGAACATTCAAAATCCTGTCTTCAAGCTTTTTAAAATTATACAATCAAGTGTTAGCTATAGTTACCCTACAGTATTATAGAACAGAAACGTTTATTCCTCCTATCCAGCTATGATTTTGCATTCGTTAACCAATTTCTCCTTATTCCCTGCCACCACTACACTTCCCAGACTCTAGCAACCATTATTCTCCTCTCTACTTCTGTGAGATCAGCTCTTTTAGCTTGCATGTATGAGTGAGAACATGTGATATTTATCTTTCTGTGCCTGGATTATTATATCACTTTATATAATGTGATTCAGACTTTATTTTCTCACAGATTTTTTTTAAAGGAAGAAGGAATATTTACTCCTTATTCCTGGTTAGTGAAGGCATATATGAAGGATATAGCAGGTTCCCACTGTTAAATAGTTGCCAGTATGTAGGATATGGATCTTGGGAAATTATTCTAAAAAGATCACAAAATGTGTATGCAGACCGTATGCATTCAGTAATACCAATAATGCATCCCAAGCATATGGTTTTTTGTCATTATGTGGCTACCAATTAGCGCAATATGGAAATATATGTTGCTTGCTGTGAACATTTTGAGTGTCTAAGAGTAGATGCAAACTCAAACACTTGAAAGGAAATTTCCATGAGTCCATGAAGGAGCAGACACCATCCATTTGGCACAATCTGGAGATTCAGACTCTTGACTACCTTTTTCTAATACACAGCATCCATACATAATGCAGTTTAAGAATGTTGAGGATCTCCCATCCATACACTCAAAGATGCAGCGTTTTCACTATTTTACCAATGACCAGAGCCAAGACGGCTGTTTTAGGAATGTGTACAAATGAGAGGATAGGGAATAAGGAAAAAAATAGGAATAAAATAAATAATCTGATAATTTAGGAAGATCAAACAAGTGATTTTGAAAAAGAAAAAAAAAAAAAAACTCAGAACAAGAGAATATGCAAAGGATAGGACAGATTACCAGAACCTTGCTCTGAAGGTGAGAATAAGATGTAGAGCTGACATTCAGGAGTCAGAGTTATTCTCATGCTGCTTCATCATTTGGACAACCATCAAATAATAACAAAATAAGATTAACCAACTAATGTTCATGCCATTTGCTCACTTGCTTACTTGGAACCACAGTCTATTTAAAAATCTATAAATTATGGATAAATGCTGGCGAGGTTGCAGAGAAAAAGGAACCCTCCTATACTGTTGGTGGGACTGCAAAATGATGCAGTCTATGGAAAATGGTGTGGAGATTCCTCAAACAATTACAGATAGATCTATTATATGACCAAGATATTCCACTGCTGGGTATATACCCAGAGGAATGGAAGTCATCATGCTGAAGGGATACCTGTACTCCCATGTTTCTTGCAGCACTATATACAATAGTCATGTATTGGAACCAGCCCAAATGTCCATTGCCAGATGAGTGGATAAGGAAAACGTGGTATATCTCCACAACAGAATACTACTCTGCTATGAAAAAGAATG